>NW_027667301.1:0-288000 GCF_963924665.1 Micromys minutus
CAACATATAGGGAATTTCTGCATTTTTGCCCGACAATTAGGGGAATTTTTGCAATTTTGCTCCAAAATACGGGGAATTTTTGCCTTTTTGCCCGAAAATAAGAAGAATGCATAACTTTTTTCCTTAAAAAAGGGAAATTTCTTCATTTTTTCTTCAAAATAAGGGGAATTTCTGCTTTTTTGCCTCTAAATAAGTGGAATTTCTGTTTTTTTTCCCCAAAACAAAGGGATTTTCTTTTTTGCCCCAAAATAAGAAAAATTTCTGACTTATTAGTCTGAAATAAGTTAAGGTTCTGCAATTTTGCCCCAAAATAAGGGAAATTTTTGCCTTTTTGCCCACAAATAAGAGGAATTTCACCCTTTTTACCTCAAAATAAGGGGAATTTCTGCATTTTTGCCACAAAATATTAGGAATTTCTGCCTTTTTTCCCTGAAATAAGTGAAATTTCTGCAATTTTGCCCCAAAATAAGTGGAATTTCTGAGTTTTGCCCCAAAATAAGGAGAATTTCTGTGTTTTTGCCCCAACATATAGGGAATTTCTGCCTTTTTGCACCACAATTAGGGGAATTTCTGCAATTTTGCTCCAAAATACGGGGAATTTCTGCCTTTTTGCACGAAAATAAGGGGAATGCATAACTTTTTGCCTTAAAGAAGGGAAATTTCTTCATTTTTGCTCCAAAATAAGTGGAATTTCTGCTTTTTTGCCTCTAAATAAGTGGAATTTCTGATTTTTCTCTAAAACAAAGGGAATTTCTGTCTTTTTGCCTCAAAATCAAGAAATTTTCTGACTTATTACCCTGAAATAATTGAAATTTCTGCAATTTTGCCCCAAAATAAGGGAAATTTCTGCCTTTTTTCCCGCAAATTAGGGGAATTTCAGCCTTTTCACCTCAAAATAAGGGGAATTTCTGCATTTTTGCCACAAAGTATTAGGAATTTCTGCCTTTTTGCTCCAAAATAAGGAAAATTTCTGCCTTTTTTCCCTGAAATAAGTGAAATTTCTGCAATTTTGCCCTAAAATAAGTGAAATTTCTGCAATTTTGTCCCAAAATAAGGGGAATTTCTGGAATTTTGCCCCAAAATAAGTGGAATTTCTGAGTTTTGCCCCAAAATAAGGGGAATTTCTGTCTTTTTGCCCCAACATATAGAGAATATCTGCATTTTTGCCCCACAATTAGGGGAATTTCTGCAATTTTGCTCCAAAATACGGGGAATTTCTGATTTTTGCCCGAAAAAAAGGGGAATGCATAACTTTTTGCCATAAAAAAGGAAAATTTCTTTATTTTTGCTCCAAAATAAGGGAAATTTCTGCCTATTTGCCTCTAAATAAGTGGAATTTCTGTATTTTTCCCTCAAAACAAAGGGAATTTCTGTTTTTTTTGCCTCAATATAAGTGGAATTTCTGACTTATTTCCCTGAAATAAGTGAAATTTCTGCAATTTTGCCCCAAAATAAGGGAAATTTCTGACTTTTTGCCCAGAAATATGTGAAATTTCTGCAATTTTACCCCAAAATAAGGTGAATATCTGCCTTTTTGCCCCAAAATAATGGGAATTTCTGCCTTTTTGCCCCAAAATAAAAAAAATTCTTGCTTTTTTTCTCTGAAATAAGTGAAATTTCTGCAATTTTGCCCTAAAAAAGAAAAATTTCTGCAATTTTTCCCAATAATAAATGAAATTTCTGCAATTTTGCCCCAAAATACAGGGAATTTCTTCTTTTTTGCCCCAAAATAAAGGAAATTTCAGCCTTTTTACCTAAAAATAAGTGAAATTTCTGCAATTTTACCCCAAATAAGAAAAATTTCTGCAATTTTGCCCCAAAATAAGGTAAATTCCTGCAATTTTGCCCCAAAATAAAGGAAATTTCTTGAATTTTGCCCCAAAATAAGGGGTATTTCTGATTTTTGCTCCAAATAAAGGGAATTTCTGCCTTTTGCCCCAAATTTAGGGGAATTTCTGCAATTTTGCTCCAAAATACGGGGAATTTCTGCCTTTTTGCCCGAAAATAAAGGGAATGCGTACCTTTTTTCCATAAAAAGGAAAATTTCTTCATTGTTGCTTTAAAATAAGGGAAATTTCTGCCGTTTTGCCTCTAAATAAGTGGAATTTCTGTCTTTTTCCCCAAAAACAAAGGGAATATCTGTCTTTTTTGCCACAAATTAAGGGGAATTTCTGACTTATTACCCTGAAATAAGTGAAATTGCTGCAATTTTGCCCCAAAATAAGGGATATTTCTGCCTTTTTGCCCCCAAATAAGAGGTATTTCAGCCTTTTTACCTCAAAATAAGGGGAATTTCTCCCTTTTTGCCCCAAATAACAAAATTTCTTTTTTTCCCCTGAAATAAGTAAAATTTCTGCAATTTTGCCCAAAATAAGTGAAATTTCTCCAATTTTGCCCAAGAATAAAGGAAATTTCTGGAATTTTGCCCCAAAATAAGTGGAATTTCTGAGTTTTGCCCCAAAATAAAGAAAATTTCTGTCTTTTTGCCCCAACATATAGGGAATTTCTGCATTTTTGCCCCACAATTAGGGGAATTTTTGCAATTTTGCTCCAAAATATGGGGAATTTCTGCCTTTTTGCAAGATAATGAGAAGAATGCATACCTTTTTGCCTTAAAAAAGGGAAATTTCTTCATTTTTGCTTCAAAATAAGGGGAATTTCTGCTTTTTTGCCTCTAAATAAATGGAATTTCTGTCTTTTTCCCCCAAAACAAAGGGATTTTCTGTATTATTTGCCCCAAAATAAAAAAAATTTCTGACTTATTACCCTGAAATAAGTGAAATTTCTGCAATTTTGCCCCAAAATAAGGGAAATTTTTGCCTTTTTGCCCACAAATAAGGGGAATTTCACCCTTTTTACCTCAAAATAAGGGGAATTTCTGCATTTTTGCAACAAAATATTAGGAATTTCTGCATTTATGCCCCAAAATAAGGAAAATTTCTGCCTTTTTTCCCTGAAGTAAGTGAAATTCCTGCAATTTTGCCCCAAAATAAAGGAAATTTCTGGAATTTTGCCCCACAATAAGGGGAATTTCTGATTTTTGCCCCAAATAAAGGGAATTTCTGCCTTTTGCCCCAAATTTAGGGCAATTTCTGCAATTTTGCTCCAAAATACCGGGAATTTCTGCATTTTTGCCGGAAAATAATGGGAATGCATAACTTTTTGCCATAAAAAGGGAAATTTCTTCATTGTTGCTTTAAAATAAGGGAAATTTCTGACATTTTGCTCCCAAATAAGGGGAATTTCAGCCTTTTTACCTCAAAATAAGGGGAATTTCTGCATTTTTGCCACAAAATATTAGAAATTTTTGCTTTTTGCCCCAAAATAAAGAAAATTTCTGCCTTTTTTCCCTGAAATAAGTTAAATTTCTGAAATTTTGCCCCAAAATAAGTGAAATTTCTGCAATTTTGCCCCAAAATAAGGGAAATTTCTGGAATTTTACTCCAAAATAAGTGGAATTTATGAGTTTTGCCCCAAAATAAAGAGAATTTCTGTCTTTTTGCACCAACATATAGGGAATTTCTGTCTTTTTGCCCCACAACTAGGGGAATTTCTGCAATTTTGCTCCAAAATACAGAGAATTTCTGCCTTTTTGCCCGGAAAAAAGGGCAATGCATAACTTTTTGCGATAAAAAAGGGAAATTTCTTCATTTTTGCTCCAAAATAAGGGAAATTTCTGCCTATTTGCCTCTAAATAAGTGGAATTTCTGTCTTTTTCCCTCAAAACAAAGGGAATTTCTGTCTTTTTTGCCTCAATATAAGTGGAATTTCTGACTTATTTCCCTGAAATAAGTGAAATTTCTGCAATTTTGCCCCAAAATAAGGGAAATTTCTGACTTTTTGCCCAGAAATATGTGAAATTTCTGCAATTTTTCCCCAAAATAAGGTGAATTTCTGCCCTTTTGCCCCAAAATAATGGGAATTTCTGCCTTTTTGCCCAAAATTAGAAAAATTTTTGCTTTTTTTCTCTGAAATAAGTGAAATTTCTGCAATTTTGCCCTAAAATAAGAAAAATTTCTGCAATTTTTCCCAATAATAAAGGAAATTTCTGCAATTTTGCCCCAAAGTACAGGGAATTTCTTCCTTTTTGCCCCCAAAAAAGGAAATTTCAGCCTTTTTACCTAAAAATAAGTGAAATTTCTGCAATTTTGCCCCAAATAAGAAAATTTTCTGCAATTTTGCCCCAAAATAAGGTAAATTCCTGCAATTTTGCCCCAAAATAAAGGAAATTTCTTGAATTTTGCCCCAAAATAAGGGGTATTTCTGATTTTTGCCCCAAATAAAGGGAATTTCTGCCTATTGCCCCAAATTTAGGGGAATTTCTGCAATTTTGCTCCAAAATAGGGGGAATTTCTGCCTTTTTGCCCGAAAATAATGGCAATGCATACCTTTTTGCCATAAAAAAGGGAAATTTCTTCATTTTTGCTCCAAAATAAGAGAAATTTCTGCCTTTTTGCCTCTAAATAAGTGGTATTTCTGTCTTTATCCCTCAAAATAAAGGGAATTTCTGTCTTTTTTGCCTCAATATAAGTGGAATTTCTGACTTATTTCCCTAAAATAAGTGAAATTTCTGCAATTTTGCCCCAAAATAAGGGAAATTTCTGACTTTTTGCCCAGAATATGTGAAATTTCTGCAATGTTACCCCAAAATAAGGTGAATTTCTGCCTATTTGCCCCAAAATAAAGGATATTACAGCCTTTTTACATGAAAATAAGGGAAATATCTGCAATTTTTCCCCAATTAAGAAAAATCTCTGCAATTTTGCCCCAAAATAAGGTAAATTCCTGCAATTTTGTCCCAAAATAAAGGATATTTCTTGAATTTTGCCCCAAAATAAGGGGAATTTATGATTTTTGCCCCAAAATAAAGGGAATTTCGGCCTTTTGCCCCAAATTTAGGGGAATTTCTGCAATTTTGCTCCAAAATACGGGGAATTTCTGCCTTTTTGCCCGAAAATAATGGGAATGCATTCCTTTTTGCCACAAAAAGGGAAATTTTTCATTGTTGCTGCAAAATAAGAGAAATTTCTGCCTTTTTACCTCTAAATAAGTGGAATTTCTGTCTTTTTCCCCAAAAACAAAGGGAATTTCTGTCTTTTTTGCCCCAAATTAAGGGGAATTTCTGACTTATTACCCTGAAATAAGAAAATTTCTGCAATTTTGCCGCAAAATAAAGGATATTTCTGCCTTTTTGCCCCCAAATAAGGGAAAGTTCAGCCTTTTTACCTCAAAATAAGGGGAATTTCTGCCTTTTTGCCCCAAAATAACAAAATTTCTTTTTTTCCCCCTGAAATAAGTGAAATTTCTGCAATTTTGTCCAAAATAAGTGAAATTTCTGCAATTTTGCTTTAGAATAAAGGAAATTTCTGGAATTTTGCCCCAAAATAAGTGGAATTTCTGAGTTTTGCCCCAAAATAAGGAGTATTTCTGTCTTTTTGCCCCAACATATAGGAAATTTCTGCATTTTTGCACCAGAATTAGGGGAATTTTTGCAATTTTGCTCCAAAATACCGCGAATTTCTGCCTTTTTGCCAGATAATAAGAAGAATGCATACCTTTTTGCCTTAAAAAAGAAAAATGTCTTCATTTTTGCTTCAAATTAAGGGGAATTTCTGCTTTTTTTCCTGTAAATAAGTGGAATTTCTGCTTTTCCCCCCAAAACAAAAAGATTTTCTGTCTTTTTTGCCCAAAATAAGAAAAATTTCTGACTTATTACCCTGAAATAAGTGTAATTTCTGCAATTTAGCCACAAAATAAGGGAAATTTTTGCCTTTTTGCACCAAAATAAGGAAAATTTCTGCCTTTTTCCCCTGAAATAAGTGAAATTTCTGCAATTTTGTCCAAAATAAGTGAAATTTCTGCAATTTTGCTTTAGAATAAGGAAAATTTCTGGAATTTTGCCCCAAAATAAGTGGAATTTCTGAGTTTTGCCCCAAAATAAGGAGAATTTCTGTCTTTTTGCCCCAACATATAGGGAATTTCTGCCTTTTTGCACCACAATTAGGGGAATTTCTGCAATTTTGCTCCAAAATACGGGAAATTTCTGTTATTTTGCTCCAAAATACAGGGAAATTCTGCCATTTTGCCTGAAAATAAGTGGAATGCATAACTTTTTTCCTTAAAAAAGTGAAATTTCTTCATTTATGCTCCAAAATAAGGGGAATTTCTGACTTTTTGCTTCTCAATAAGTGGAATGTCTGTTTTTTCCCCCAAAACAAAGAGAATTTCTGTCTTTTTTGCCCCAAAATAATGGGAATTTCTGACTTATTACCATGAAATAAGTGAAATTTCTGCAATTTTGCCCCAAAATAAGGGAAATTTCTGCCTTTTTGTCCTGAAATATGTGAAATTTCTGCAATTTTACCTCAAAATAAAGTGAATTTCTGCTTTTTTGCCCCAAAATAATGTGAATTTCTGCCTTTTTGCCCCAAAATAAGAAAAACTTTTGCTTTTTTGCTTGAAATAAGTAAAATTTCTGCAATTTTGCCCTAAAATAAGGGAAATTTTTGCAATTTTTTTACATAATAAGAAAAATTTCTGCAATTTTGCCCCAAAATAAGGGGAATTTCTTCCTTTTTGCCCAAAAACAAAGGAAATTTCAGCCTTTTTACCTGAAAATAAGTGAAATTTCTGCAATTTTGCCCCAAATAAGGGAAATTTCTGCAATTTTTCCCCAAAATAAGGTAAATTCCTGCAATTTTGCCCCAAAATAAAGGAAATTTCTGGAATTTTGCCCCAAAATAATGAAAGTTTCTGATTTTTGCCCCAAAATAAACGGAATTTCTGCCTTTTGCCGAAAAATAAGGGGAATTTCTGCATTTTTGCTCCAAAATACGGGGAATTTCTGCCTTTTTGCCCGAAAATAATGGGAATGCATACCTTTTGCCATAAAAAGTGAAATTTCTTCATTTTTGCTCCCAAATAAAGGGAATTTCTTCCTTTTTGCCTTTATATAAGTGGAATTTCTGTCTTTTTCCCCCAAAACAAAGAGAGTTTCTGTCTTTTTTGCCTCAAAATAAGGGGAATTTCTGACTTATTACCCTGAAATAAGTGAAATTTCTGCAATTTCGCCCCAAAATAAGGGAAATGTCTGCAGTTTTGCCACAATGTAAAGGAAATTTCTGCAATTTTGCCTCAAAATAAGGGGAATATCTGACTGTTTGCTCCCGAAAAAGGAGATTTTCTGTCTTTTTGCCCCAAAATAATGAGAATTTCTGCATTTTTGCCCACAAATTGAGAGAATTTCTGCAATTTTGCTTCAAAATACGGGGAATTTCTGCTTTTTATCCCGAAAGTAAGGGGAATGTATAACTTTTGCCACAGAAAAGGGAAATTTCTTCATTTTTGCCCCAAAATTAGAGCAATTTCTGACTTTTTACCTCAAAATAAGTGAAATTTCTGCCTTTTTACCCAAAAATAAACAGAATTTCTGTCATTTTGCCCCAAAATATAAGAAATTTTTAAATTATGCCCTGAAATATGTGAAATTTCTGCAATTTTGCCACAAAATAAGGGGAATTTCTGTCTCTTTGCCCCAAAATAAGGGAAATTTCTGCCTTTTTGCCCCCAAATAAGGGGAATTTCAGCATTTTTAACTCAAAATAAGGGGAATTTCTGCATTTTTGCCCCAAAATAAGAAAAATTTCTGCATTTTTTCCTTAAAATAAGTGAAATTTCTGGAATTTTGCCGCAAAATAAGTGAAATTTCTGCAATTTTGCCCCAAAATAAGGAAAATTTCTAGAATTTTGCCCCAAAATAAAAGGAATTTCTGAGTTTTGCCCCAAAATAAGGAGAATTTCTGTCTTTTTGCCCCAACATATAGGGAATTTCTGCCTTTTTGCCCCACAATTAGGGGAATTTCTGCAATTTTGCTCCAAAATACAGGGAATTTCTGCCTTTTTGCCCGAAAATAAGGGGAATGCATAACCTTTTGCCATAAACGAGGAAAATTTCTTCATTTTTGCTCCAAAATAAGAAGAATTTCTGCTTTTTTGCCTTTAAATAAGTGGAATTTCTGTCTTTTTCCCCCCAAAAAAAGGGAATTTCTGTATTTTGCCCCAAAATAAGGGGAATTTCTGACTTATTACCCTGAAATAAGTGAAATTTCTGCAATTTTACCCCAAAATAAAGTGAATTTCTGACTTTTTGCCCCAAAATAATGGGAATTTCTGCCTTTTTGCCTCAAAAAGAGAAAAATTTTTGCTTTTTTTCTCTGAAATAAGTGAAATTGCTGCAATTTTGCCCTAAAATAAAAAAAATTTCTGCAATTTTTCCCAATAATAAGGGAAATTTCTGAAATTTTACCCCAAAATAAGGGGAATTTCTCCCTTTTGGCTCCAAAATAAAGGAAATTTCAGCCTTTTAACCTGAAAATAAGTGAAATATCTGCAATTTTGCCCCAAATAAGAAAAATTTCTTCAATTTTGCCCCAAAATAAGGTAAATTCCTGCAATTTTGTGCCAAAATAAGGAAATTTCTTGAATTTTGCCCCAAAATAAGGGGAATTTATGATTTTTGCCCCAAAATAAAGAAAATTTCTTCCTTTTGCCCCAAATTTAGTGGAATTTCTGCAATTTTGATCCAAAATACGGGGAATCTGCCTTTTTGCCCGAAAATAATGGGAATGCATACCTTTTTGCCATAAAAAGGGAAATTTCTTCATTTTTGCTCCAAAATAAGGGGAATTTCTGCCTTCTTGCCTCTAAATAATTGGAATTTCTTCTTTTTCCCCCAAAACAAAGAGAATTTCTGTCTTTTTTGCCACAAATTAAGGGGAATTTCTGACTTATTACCCTGTAATAAGTGAAATTTCTGCAATTTTGCCTCAAAATAAGAAAATTTCTGCCTTTTTGCCCCCAAATAAGGGGAATTTCAACATTTTTAACTCAAAATAAGGGGAATTTCTGCATTTTTGCCCCAAAATAAGAAAAATTTCTGCATTTTTTCCTTAAAATAAGTGAAATTTCTGGAATTTTGCCGCAAAATAAGTGAAATTTCTGCAATTTTGCCCTAAAATAAGGAAAATTTCTAGAATTTTGCCCCAAAATAAAAGGAATTTCTGAGTTTTGCCCCAAAATAAGGAGAATTTCTGTCTTTTTGCCCCAACATATAGGGAATTTCTGCCTTTTTGCCCCACAATTAGGGGAATTTCTGCAATTTTGCTCCAAAATACAGGGAATTTCTGCCTTTTTGCCCGAAAATAAGGGGAATGCATAACCTTTTGCCATAAACGAGGAAAATTTCTTCATTTTTGCTCCAAAATAAGAAGAATTTCTGCTTTTTTGCCTTTAAATAAGTGGAATTTCTGTCTTTTTCCCTCAAAAAAAAGGGAATTTCTGTATTTTGCCCCAAAATAAGGGGAATTTCTGACTTATTACCCTGAAATAAGTAAAATTTCTGCAATTTTGCCCCAAAATAAGGGAAATTTCTGCCTTTTTGCCCTGAAATATGTGAAATTTCTGCAATTTTACCCCAAAATAAAGTGAATTTCTGCCTTTTTGCCCCAAAATAATGGGAATTTCTGCCTTTTTGCCTCAAAAAGAGAAAAATTTTTGCTTTTTTTCTCTGAAATAAGTGAAATTGCTGCAATTTTGCCCTAAAATAAAAAAAATTTCTGCAATTTTTCCCAATAATAAGGGAAATTTCTGAAATTTTACCCCAAAATAAGGGGAATTTCTCCCTTTTGGCTCCAAAATAAAGGAAATTTCAGCCTTTTAACCTGAAAATAAGTGAAATATCTGCAATTTTGCCCCAAATAAGAAAAATTTCTTCAATTTTGCCCCAAAATAAGGTAAATTCCTGCAATTTTGTGCCAAAATAAGGAAATTTCTTGAATTTTGCCCCAAAATAAGGGGAATTTATGATTTTTGCCCCAAAATAAAGAAAATTTCTTCCTTTTGCCCCAAATTTAGTGGAATTTCTGCAATTTTGATCCAAAATACGGGGAATCTGCCTTTTTGCCCGAAAATAATGGGAATGCATACCTTTTTGCCATAAAAAGGGAAATTTCTTCATTTTTGCTCCAAAATAAGGGGAATTTCTGCCTTCTTGCCTCTAAATAATTGGAATTTCTTCTTTTTCCCCCAAAACAAAGAGAATTTCTGTCTTTTTTGCCACAAATTAAGGGGAATTTCTGACTTATTACCCTGTAATAAGTGAAATTTCTGCAATTTTGCCTCAAAATAAGGGATATTTCTGCCTTTTTGCCCCCAAATAAGGGGAATTTCAGCCTTTTTACCTCAAAATAAGGGGAATTTTTGCCTTTTTGCCCCAAAATAACAAAATTCCTTTTTTTCCTGAAATAAGTGAAATTTCTGCAATTTTGCCCAAAATAAGTGAAATTTCTGCAATTTTGCCCCAGAATAAGGGAAATTTCTGGAATTTTGCCCCAAAATAAGGGGAATTTCTGAGTTTTGCCCCAAAATAAGGAGAATTTCTGTCTTTTTGCCCCAACATATAGGGAATTTTTGCCTTTTTGCCCCAGAATTAGGGGAATTTCTGCAATTTTGCTCCAAAATACAAGGAATTTCTGCATTTTGCCCGAAAATAGAGGAAATGCATAAGTTTTTGCCATAAAAAAGGAAAAATTCTTCATTTTGCTCCAAAATAAGAAGAATTTCGGCTTTTTAGCCTCTAAATAAGTGGAATTTCTGTCTTTTTCCCCCAAAACAAAGGGAATTTTTGTCTTTTTTGTCCCAAAATAAGGGAGATTTCTGACTTATTACCCTGAAATAAGTGAAATTTCTGCAATTTTGCCCCAAAATAAGGGAAATTTCTACCTTTTTGCTCTAAAATATGTGAAATTTCTGCAATTTTACCCCAAAATAAGGTGTATTTCTGCCTTTTTGCCCCAAAATAATGGGAATTTCTACCTTTTTGCCCCCAAAAAAGAAAAATTTTTGCTTTTTTTCTCTAAAATAAGTGAAATTTCTGCAATTTTGCCCTAAAATAAGGGAAATTTCTGCAATTTTTCCCCATAATAAGGGAAATTTCTGCAATTTTGCCCCAAAATAAGGGGAATTTCTCCCTTATTGCCCCAAAATAAAGGAAATTTCAGCCTTTATACCTGAAAATAAGTAAAATTTCTGCAATTTTGCACCAAATAGGTGAAATTTCTGCAATTTTGACCCAAAATAAGGTAAATTCCTGCAATTTTGCCCCAAAATAAAGGAAATTTCTGGAATTTTGCCCCAAAATAAGGGGAATTTCTGCCTTTTGCCCCAAATTTAGAAGAATTTCTGCAATTTTGCTCTAAAATACAGGGAATTTCTGCCTTTTTGCCTGAAAATAATGGGAATGCATACCTTTTTGCCATAAAAAGGGAAATTTCTTCATTTTTGCTCCAAAATAAGGGGAATTTCTGCCTTTTTGCCTCTAAATAAATGGAATTTCTGTCTTTTGCCCCCAAAACAAAGGGAATTTCTGTCTTTTTTGCCCCAAAATAAGGGGAATTACTGATTTATTACCGTGAAATAAGTGAAATTTCTGCAATTTTGCCCCAAAATAAGGAAAATTTCTGCAATTTTGCCCCAATGTAAACGAAATTTCTGCAATTTTGCCCCAAAATAAGGAGAAATTCTGACTGTTTGCTCCCAAAAAAAGGAGATTTTCTGTCTTTTTGACCCAAAATAAGGAGAATTTCTGCCTTTTTGCCCAAAAATTATGAGAATTTCTGCAATTTTGCTTCAAAATACGGGAAATTTCTGCTTTTAATCCCGAAAGTAAGAGGAATGTATACCTTTTCTCACAAAAAAAGGATTTTCTTCATTTTTGCCCCAAAATAAAAGAAATTTCTGCATTTTTGCCACAAAATAAGGGGAATTTCTGTCTTTTTGCCCCAAAATAAGGGAAATTTCTGCCTTTTTGCCTCCAAATAAGAAGAATTTCGGACTTTTTACCTCAAAATAAGGGGAATTTCTGCATTTTTGCCCCAAAATAAGGAAAATCTCTGGCTTTTTTCCCTAAAATAAGTGAAATTTCTGCAATTTTGCCCCAAAATAAGTGAAATTTCTTCAATTTTGCCCCAAAGTAAGGGAAATTTCTGGAATTTTGCCCCAAAATAAGGGGAATTTCTGAGTTTTGCCCCAAAATAAGGAGAATTTCTTTCTTTTTGCCCCAACATATAGGGAATTTCTGCCTTTTTGCCCCACAATTAGGGGAATTTATGCAATTTTGCTCCAAAATACAGGGAATTTCTGCCTTTTACCCCGAAAATAAGGGGAATGCATAATTTTTGAAATAAACGAGAAAAATTTCTTCATTTTTGCTCCAAAATAAGAATTTCTGCTTTATTGCCTCTAAATAAGTGGAATTTCTGTCTTTTTCCCCCAAAACAAAGGGAATTTCTGTCTTTTTTGCCCCAAAATAAGGGGAATTTCTGACTGTTTGCTCCCGAAAAAGGAGATTTTCTGTCTTTTTACCAAAAAATAAGGAGAATTTCTGCCTCTTTGCCCGAAAATTGAGAGAATTTCTGCAATTTTGCTTCAAAATACGGGGAATTTCTGCTTTTTATCCGGAAAGTAAGGGGAATGTATACCTTTTGCCACAAAAAAGGGAAATTTCTTCATTTTTGCCCCAAAATTAGAGCAATTTCTTCCTTTTTACTTCAAAATAAGTGAAATTTCTGCCTTTTTACACAAAAATAAACGGAATTTCTGTCATTTTGCCCAAAAATAAAAGGAATTTTTGAATTATGCCCTGAAATATGTGAAATTTCTGCAATTTTGCCCCAAAATAAAAGAAATTTCTGCATTTTTGCCACAAAATAAGGGGAATTTCTGTCTCTTTGCCCCAAAATAAGGGAAATTTCTGCATTTTTGTCCCCAAATAAGGGGAATTACAGCATTTTTACCTCAAAATAAGGGAAATTTCTGGAATTTTGCCCCAAAATAAGGGGAATTTCTGAGTTTTGCCCCAAAATAAGGAGAATTTCTGTGTTTTTGCCCCAACATATAGGGAATTTCTGCCTTTTTGCCCCACAATTAGGGGAATTTCTGCAATTTTGCTCCAAAATACAGGGAATATCTGCCTTTTTGCCCAAAAATAAGGGGAATGCATAACCTTTTGCCATAAACGAGAAAAATCTCTTCATTTTTGCTCCAAAATAAGAAGAATTTCTGCTTTTTTGCCTCTAAATAAGTGGAATTTCTGTCTTTTTCCCCCAAAACAAAGGGAATTTCTGTATTTTGCCCCAAAATAAGGGGAATTTCTGACTTATTACCCTGAAATAAGTGAAATTTCTGCAATTTTGCCCCAAAATAAGGGAAATTTCTGCCTTTTTGCCCTGAAATATGTGAAATTTCTGCAATTTTACCACAAAATAAGGTAAATTTCTGCCTTTTTGCCCCAAAATAATGGGAATTTCTGCCTTTTTGCCCCAAAATAAGAAAAATTTTTGTTTTTTTTCTCTGAAATAAGTAAAATTGCTGCAATTTTGCTCTAAAATAAGGAAAATTTTTGCAATTTTTCCCAAAAATAAGGGAAATTTCTGCAATTTTGCCCAAAAATAAGGGGAATTTCTCCCTTTTTGCCCCAAACTAAAGGAAATTTCAGCCTTTTTACCTGAAAATAAGTAAAATTTCTGCAATTTTGCCCCAAATAAGAAAAATTTCTGCAATTTTGCCCCAAAATAAGGTAAATTCCTGCAATTTTGCCCCAAAATAAAGGAAATTTCTTGAATTTTGCCCCAAAATAAGGGGAATTTCTGCCTTTTTGCCCGAAAATAATGGGAATGCATACCTTTTTGCCATAAAAAGGGAAACTTCTTCATTTTTGCTCCAAAATAAGGGGAATTTCTGCCTTCTTGCCTCTAAATAAGTGGAATTTCTTGTTTTTCCCCCAAAACAAAGGGAACTTCTGTCTTTTTTGCCCCAAATTAAAAGGAATTTCTGACTTATTACCCTGTAATAAGTGAAATTTCTGAAATTTTGCCCCAAAATAAGGGATATTTCTGCCTTTTTGCCCCCAAATAAGGGGAATTTCAGCCTTTTTACCTCAAAATAAGTGGAATTTCTGCCCTTTTGCCCCCAAAATAACAAAATTCCTTTTTTTCCCTGAAATAAGTGAAATTTCTGCAATTTTGCTCAAAATAAGTGAAATTTCTGCAATTTTGCCCCAGAATAAGGGAAATTTCTGGAATTTTGCCCCAAAATAAAGAGAATTTCTGTGTTTTCGCCCCAACATATAGGGAATTTCTGCCTTTTTGCCCCACAATTATGGGAATTTCTGCAATTTTGCTCCAAAATACAGGGAATTTCTGCCTTTTTGCCCAAAAAAAAAGGGGAATGCATAACTTTTTTAAATAAACGAGGAAAATTTCTTTATTTTTGCTCCAAAATAAGAAGAATTTAGGCTTTTTAGCCTCTAAATAAGTGGAATTTCTGTCTTTTTCCCCCAAAACAAAGGGAATTTCTGTATTTTTCACCAAAATAAGGGGAATTTCTGACTTATTACCCTGAAATAAGTGAAATTTTTGCAATTTTGCCCCAAAATAAGGGGAATTTCTATCTGTTTGCTCCCGAAAAAGGAGATTTTCTGTCTTTTTGCCCCAAAAGAAGGAGAATTTCTGCCTTTTTGCACGAAAATTGAGAGAATTTCTGCAATTTTGCTTCAATATACGGGGAATTTCTGCTTATTATCCCGAAAGTAAGGGGAATGTATACCTTTTGCCACAAAAAAGGGAAATTTCTTCATTTTTGCCCCAAAATTAGAGCAATTTCTGCCTTTTTACCTCAAAATAAGTGAAATTTCTGCCTTTTTAAACAAAAATAAACGGAATTTCTGTCATTTTGCCCCAAAATAAAAGGAATTTTTGAATTATGCCCTGAAATATGTGAAATTTCTGCAATTTTGCCCCAAAATAAAAGAAATTTCTGCATTTTTGCCACAAAATAAGGAGAATTTGTGTTTTTCTGCCCCAAAATAAGGGAAATTTCTGCATTTTTGCCCCCAAATAAGGGGAATTTCAGCCTTTTTACCTCAAAATAAGGGGAATTTCTGCATTTTTGCCCTAAAATAAGGAAAATTTCTGCCTTTTTTCCCTGAAATAAGTGAAATTTCTGCAATTTTGCCCCAAAATAAGTGAAATTTCTGCAATTTTGCCCCAAAATAAGGGAAATTTCTGGAATTTTGCCCCAAAATAAGGGGAATTTCTGAGTTTTGCCCCAAAATAAGGAGAATGTCTGTCTTTTTGCCCCAACATATAGGGAATTTTTGCCTTTTTGCCCCAGAATTAGGGGAATTTCTGCAATTTTGCTCCAAAATACAAGGAATTTCTGCATTTTGCCCGAAAATAGAGGAAATGCATAAGTTTTTGCCATAAAAAAGGAACATTTCTTCATTTTGCTCCAAAATAAGAAGAATTTCGGCTTTTTAGCCTCTAAATAAGTGGAATTTCTGTCTTTTTCCCCCAAAACAAAGGGAATTTTTGTCTTTTTTGTCCCAAAATAAGGGAGATTTCTGACTTATTACCCTGAAATAAGTGAAATTTCTGCAATTTTGCCCCAAAATAAGGGAAATTTCTACCTTTTTGCTCTGAAATATGTGAAATTTCTGCAATTTTACCCCAAAATAAGGTGTATTTCTGCCTTTTTGCCCCAAAATAATGGGAATTTCTACCTTTTTGCCCCAAAAAAAGAAAAATTTTTGCTTTTTTTCTCTAAAATAAGTGAAATTTCTGCAATTTTGCCCTAAAATAAGGGAAATTTCTGCAATTTTTCCCCATAATAAGGGAAATTTCTGCAATTTTGCCCCAAAATAAGGGGAATTTCTCCCTTATTGCCCCAAAATAAAGGAAATTTCAGCCTTTATACCTGAAAATAAGTAAAATTTCTGCAATTTTGCACCAAATAGGTGAAATTTCTGCAATTTTGACCCAAAATAAGGTAAATTCCTGCAATTTTGCCCCAAAATAAAGGAAATTTCTGGAATTTTGCCCCAAAATAAGGGGAATTTCTGCCTTTTGCCCCAAAATTAGAAGAATTTATGCAATTTTGCTCTAAAATACAGGGAATTTCTGCCTTTTTGCCTGAAAATAATGGGAATGCATACCTTTTTGCCATAAAAAGGGAAATTTCTTCATTTTTGCTCCAAAATAAGGGGAATTTCTGCCTTTTTGCCTCTAAATAAATGGAATTTCTGTCTTTTGCCCCCAAAACAAAGGGAATTTCTGTCTTTTTTGCCCCAAAATAAGGGGAATTACTGATTTATTACCGTGAAATAAGTGAAATTTCTGCAATTTTGCCCCAAAATAAGGAAAATTTCTGCAATTTTGCCCCAATGTAAACGAAATTTCTGCAATTTTGCCCCAAAATAAGGAGAAATTCTGACTGTTTGCTCCCAAAAAAGGAGATTTTCTGTCTTTTTGACCCAAAATAAGGAGAATTTCTGCCTTTTTGCCCAAAAATTATGAGAATTTCTGCAATTTTGCTTCAAAATACGGGAAATTTCTGCTTTTAATCCCGAAAGTAAGAGAAATGTATACCTTTTCTCACAAAAAAAGGATTTTCTTCATTTTTGCCCCAAAATAAAAGAAATTTCTGCATTTTTGCCACAAAATAAGGGGAATTTCTGTCTTTTTGCCCCAAAATAAGGGAAATTTCTGCCTTTTTGCCTCCAAATAAGAAGAATTTCGGACTTTTTACCTCAAAATAAGGGGAATTTCTGCATTTTTGCCCCAAAATAAGGAAAATCTCTGGCTTTTTTCCCTAAAATAAGTGAAATTTCTGCAATTTTGCCCCAAAATAAGTGAAATTTCTTCAATTTTGCCCCAAAGTAAGGGAAATTTCTGGAATTTTGCCCCAAAATAAGGGGAATTTCTGAGTTTTGCCCCAAAATAAGGAGAATTTCTTTCTTTTTGCCCCAACATATAGGGAATTTCTGCCTTTTTGCCCCACAATTAGGGGAATTTATGCAATTTTGCTCCAAAATACAGGGAATTTCTGCCTTTTACCCCGAAAATAAGGGGAATGCATAATTTTTGAAATAAACGAGAAAAATTTCTTCATTTTTGCTCCAAAATAAGAATTTCTGCTTTATTGCCTCTAAATAAGTGGAATTTCTGTCTTTTTCCCCCAAAACAAAGGGAATTTCTGTCTTTTTTGCCCCAAAATAAGGGGAATTTCTGACTGTTTGCTCCCGAAAAAGGAGATTTTCTGTCTTTTTACCAAAAAATAAGGAGAATTTCTGCCTCTTTGCCCGAAAATTGAGAGAATTTCTGCAATTTTGCTTCAAAATACGGGGAATTTCTGCTTTTTATCCGGAAAGTAAGGGGAATGTATACCTTTTGCCACAAAAAAGGGAAATTTCTTCATTTTTGCCCCAAAATTAGAGCAATTTCTTCCTTTTTACTTCAAAATAAGTGAAATTTCTGCCTTTTTACACAAAAATAAACGGAATTTCTGTCATTTTGCCCAAAAATAAAAGGAATTTTTGAATTATGCCCTGAAATATGTGAAATTTCTGCAATTTTGCCCCAAAATAAAAGAAATTTCTGCATTTTTGCCACAAAATAAGGGGAATTTCTGTCTCTTTGCCCCAAAATAAGGGAAATTTCTGCATTTTTGTCCCCAAATAAGGGGAATTACAGCATTTTTACCTCAAAATAAGGGGAATTTCTGCATTTTTGCCCCAAAATAAGAAAAATTTCTAGCTTTTTTCCTTAAAATAATTGAAATTTCTGCAATTTTGCCCCAAATTAGTGAAATTTCTGCAATTTTGCCCCAAAATAAGGGATATTTCTGGAATTTTGCCCCAAAATAAGGGGGAATTTCTGAGTTTTGCCCCAAAATAAGGAGAATTTCTGTGTTTTTGCCCCAACATATAGGGAATTTCTGCCTTTTTGCCCCACAATTAGGGGAATTTCTGCAATTTTGCTCCAAAATACAGGGAATTTCTGCCTTTTTGCCCAAAAATAAGGGGAATGCATAACCTTTTGCCATAAACGAGAAAAATCTCTTCATTTTTGCTCCAAAATAAGAAGAATTTCTGCTTTTTTGCCTCTAAATAAGTGGAATTTCTGTCTTTTTCCCCCAAAACAAAGGGAATTTCTGTATTTTGCCCCAAAATAAGGGGAATTTCTGACTTATTACCCTGAAATAAGTGAAATTTCTGCAATTTTGCCCCAAAATAAGGGAAATTTCTGCCTTTTTGCCCTGAAATATGTGAAATTTCTGCAATTTTACCACAAAATAAGGTAAATTTCTGCCTTTTTGCCCCAAAATAATGGGAATTTCTGCCTTTTTGCCCCAAAATAAGAAAAATTTTTGTTTTTTTTCTCTGAAATAAGTAAAATTGCTGCAATTTTGCTCTAAAATAAGGAAAATTTTTGCAATTTTTCCCAAAAATAAGGGAAATTTCTGCAATTTTGCCCAAAAATAAGGGGAATTTCTCCCTTTTTGCCCCAAACTAAAGGAAATTTCAGCCTTTTTACCTGAAAATAAGTAAAATTTCTGCAATTTTGCCCCAAATAAGAAAAATTTCTGCAATTTTGCCCCAAAATAAGGTAAATTCCTGCAATTTTGCCCCAAAATAAAGGAAATTTCTTGAATTTTGCCCCAAAATAAGGGGAATTTCTGCCTTTTTGCCCGAAAATAATGGGAATGCATACCTTTTTGCCATAAAAAGGGAAACTTCTTCATTTTTGCTCCAAAATAAGGGGAATTTCTGCCTTCTTGCCTCTAAATAAGTGGAATTTCTTGTTTTTCCCCCAAAACAAAGGGAACTTCTGTCTTTTTTGCCCCAAATTAAAAGGAATTTCTGACTTATTACCCTGTAATAAGTGAAATTTCTGAAATTTTGCCCCAAAATAAGGGATATTTCTGCCTTTTTGCCCCCAAATAAGGGGAATTTCAGCCTTTTTACCTCAAAATAAGTGGAATATCTGCCCTTTTGCCCCCAAAATAACAAAATTCCTTTTTTTCCCTGAAATAAGTGAAATTTCTGCAATTTTGCTCAAAATAAGTGAAATTTCTGCAATTTTGCCCCAGAATAAGGGAAATTTCTGGAATTTTGCCCCAAAATAAAGAGAATTTCTGTGTTTTCGCCCCAACATATAGGGAATTTCTGACTTTTGGCCCCACAATTATGGGAATTTCTGCAATTTTGCTCCAAAATACAGGGAATTTCTGCCTTTTTGCCCAAAAAAAAGGGGAATGCATAACTTTTTTAAATAAACGAGGAAAATTTCTTCATTTTTGCTCCAAAATAAGAAGAATTTAGGCTTTTTAGCCTCTAAATAAGTGGAATTTCTGTATTTTTCCCCCAAAACAAAGGGAATTTCTGTATTTTTCACCAAAATAAGGGGAATTTCTGACTTATTACCCTGAAATAAGTGAAATTTTTGCAATTTTGCCCCAAAATAAGGGGAATTTCTATCTGTTTGCTCCCGAAAAAGGAGATTTTCTGTCTTTTTGCCCCAAAAGAAGGAGAATTTCTGCCTTTTTGCACGAAAATTGAGAGAATTTCTGCAATTTTGCTTCAATATACGGGGAATTTCTGCTTATTATCCCGAAAGTAAGGGGAATGTATACCTTTTGCCACAAAAAAGGGAAATTTCTTCATTTTTGCCCCAAAATTAGAGCAATTTCTGCCTTTTTACCTCAAAATAAGTGAAATTTCTGCCTTTTTAAACAAAAATAAACGGAATTTCTGTCATTTTGCCCCAAAATAAAAGGAATTTTTGAATTATGCCCTGAAATATGTGAAATTTCTGCAATTTTGCCCCAAAATAAAAGAAATTTCTGCATTTTTGCCACAAAATAAGGAGAATTTGTGTTTTTCTGCCCCAAAATAAGGGAAATTTCTGCATTTTTGCCCCCAAATAAGGGGAATTTCAGCCTTTTTACCTCAAAATAAGGGGAATTTCTGCATTTTTGCCCTAAAATAAGGAAAATTTCTGCCTTTTTTCCCTGAAATAAGTGAAATTTCTGCAATTTTGCCCCAAAATAAGTGAAATTTCTGCAATTTTGCCCCAAAATAAGGGAAATTTCTGGAATTTTGCCCCAAAATAAGGGGAATTTCTGAGTTTTGCCCCAAAATAAGGAGAATGTCTGTCTTTTTGCCCCAACATATAGGGAATTTTTGCCTTTTTGCCCCAGAATTAGGGGAATTTCTGCAATTTTGCTCCAAAATACAAGGAATTTCTGCATTTTGCCCGAAAATAGAGGAAATGCATAAGTTTTTGCCATAAAAAAGGAACATTTCTTCATTTTGCTCCAAAATAAGAAGAATTTCGGCTTTTTAGCCTCTAAATAAGTGGAATTTCTGTCTTTTTCCCCCAAAACAAAGGGAATTTTTGTCTTTTTTGTCCCAAAATAAGGGAGATTTCTGACTTATTACCCTGAAATAAGTGAAATTTCTGCAATTTTGCCCCAAAATAAGGGAAATTTCTACCTTTTTGCTCTGAAATATGTGAAATTTCTGCAATTTTACCCCAAAATAAGGTGTATTTCTGCCTTTTTGCCCCAAAATAATGGGAATTTCTACCTTTTTGCCCCAAAAAAAGAAAAATTTTTGCTTTTTTTCTCTAAAATAAGTGAAATTTCTGCAATTTTGCCCTAAAATAAGGGAAATTTCTGCAATTTTTCCCCATAATAAGGGAAATTTCTGCAATTTTGCCCCAAAATAAGGGGAATTTCTCCCTTATTGCCCCAAAATAAAGGAAATTTCAGCCTTTATACCTGAAAATAAGTAAAATTTCTGCAATTTTGCACCAAATAGGTGAAATTTCTGCAATTTTGACCCAAAATAAGGTAAATTCCTGCAATTTTGCCCCAAAATAAAGGAAATTTCTGGAATTTTGCCCCAAAATAAGGGGAATTTCTGCCTTTTGCCCCAAAATTAGAAGAATTTATGCAATTTTGCTCTAAAATACAGGGAATTTCTGCCTTTTTGCCTGAAAATAATGGGAATGCATACCTTTTTGCCATAAAAAGGGAAATTTCTTCATTTTTGCTCCAAAATAAGGGGAATTTCTGCCTTTTTGCCTCTAAATAAATGGAATTTCTGTCTTTTGCCCCCAAAACAAAGGGAATTTCTGTCTTTTTTGCCCCAAAATAAGGGGAATTACTGATTTATTACCGTGAAATAAGTGAAATTTCTGCAATTTTGCCCCAAAATAAGGAAAATTTCTGCAATTTTGCCCCAAAGTAAACGAAATTTCTGCAATTTTGCCCCAAAATAAGGAGAAATTCTGACTGTTTGCTCCCAAAAAAAGGAGATTTTCTGTCTTTTTGACCCAAAATAAGGAGAATTTCTGCCTTTTTGCCCAAAAATTATGAGAATTTCTGCAATTTTGCTTCAAAATACGGGAAATTTCTGCTTTTAATCCCGAAAGTAAGAGAAATGTATACCTTTTCTCACAAAAAAAGGATTTTCTTCATTTTTGCCCCAAAATAAAAGAAATTTCTGCATTTTTGCCACAAAATAAGGGGAATTTCTGTCTTTTTGCCCCAAAATAAGGGAAATTTCTGCCTTTTTGCCTCCAAATAAGAAGAATTTCGGACTTTTTACCTCAAAATAAGGGGAATTTCTGCATTTTTGCCCCAAAATAAGGAAAATCTCTGGCTTTTTTCCCTAAAATAAGTGAAATTTCTGCAATTTTGCCCCAAAATAAGTGAAATTTCTTCAATTTTGCCCCAAAGTAAGGGAAATTTCTGGAATTTTGCCCCAAAATAAGGGGAATTTCTGAGTTTTGCCCCAAAATAAGGAGAATTTCTTTCTTTTTGCCCCAACATATAGGGAATTTCTGCCTTTTTGCCCCACAATTAGGGGAATTTCTGCAATTTTGCTCCAAAATACAGGGAATTTCTGCCTTTTACCCCGAAAATAAGGGGAATGCATAATTTTTGAAATAAACGAGAAAAATTTCTTCATTTTTGCTCCAAAATAAGAATTTCTGCTTTATTGCCTCTAAATAAGTGGAATTTCTGTCTTTTTCCCCCAAAACAAAGGGAATTTCTGTCTTTTTTGCCCCAAAATAAGGGGAATTTCTGACTGTTTGCTCCCGAAAAAGGAGATTTTCTGTCTTTTTACCAAAAAATAAGGAGAATTTCTGCCTCTTTGCCCGAAAATTGAGAGAATTTCTGCAATTTTGCTTCAAAATACGGGGAATTTCTGCTTTTTATCCGGAAAGTAAGGGGAATGTATACCTTTTGCCACAAAAAAGGGAAATTTCTTCATTTTTGCCCCAAAATTAGAGCAATTTCTTCCTTTTTACTTCAAAATAAGTGAAATTTCTGCCTTTTTACACAAAAATAAACGGAATTTCTGTCATTTTGCCCAAAAATAAAAGGAATTTTTGAATTATGCCCTGAAATATGTGAAATTTCTGCAATTTTGCCCCAAAATAAAAGAAATTTCTGCATTTTTGCCACAAAATAAGGGGAATTTCTGTCTCTTTGCCCCAAAATAAGGGAAATTTCTGCATTTTTGTCCCCAAATAAGGGGAATTACAGCATTTTTACCTCAAAATAAGGGGAATTTCTGCATTTTTGCCCCAAAATAAGAAAAATTTCTAGCTTTTTTCCTTAAAATAATTGAAATTTCTGCAATTTTGCCCCAAATTAGTGAAATTTCTGCAATTTTGCCCCAAAATAAGGGATATTTCTGGAATTTTGCCCCAAAATAAGGGGGAATTTCTGAGTTTTGCCCCAAAATAAGGAGAATTTCTGTGTTTTTGCCCCAACATATAGGGAATTTCTGCCTTTTTGCCCCACAATTAGGGGAATTTCTGCAATTTTGCTCCAAAATACAGGGAATTTCTGCCTTTTTGCCCAAAAATAAGGGGAATGCATAACCTTTTGCCATAAACGAGAAAAATCTCTTCATTTTTGCTCCAAAATAAGAAGAATTTCTGCTTTTTTGCCTCTAAATAAGTGGAATTTCTGTCTTTTTCCCCCAAAACAAAGGGAATTTCTGTATTTTGCCCCAAAATAAGGGGAATTTCTGACTTATTACCCTGAAATAAGTGAAATTTCTGCAATTTTGCCCCAAAATAAGGGAAATTTCTGCCTTTTTGCCCTGAAATATGTGAAATTTCTGCAATTTTACCACAAAATAAGGTAAATTTCTGCCTTTTTGCCCCAAAATAATGGGAATTTCTGCCTTTTTGCACCAAAATAAGAAAAATTTTTGTTTTTTTTCTCTGAAATAAGTAAAATTGCTGCAATTTTGCTCTAAAATAAGGAAAATTTTTGCAATTTTTCCCAAAAATAAGGGAAATTTCTGCAATTTTGCCCAAAAATAAGGGGAATTTCTCCCTTTTTGCCCCAAACTAAAGGAAATTTCAGCCTTTTTACCTGAAAATAAGTAAAATTTCTGCAATTTTGCACCAAATAAGAAAAATTTCTGCAATTTTGCCCCAAAATAAGGTAAATTCCTGCAATTTTGCCCCAAAATAAAGGAAATTTCTTGAATTTTGCCCCAAAATAAGGGGAATTTCTGCCTTTTTGCCCGAAAATAATGGGAATGCATACCTTTTTGCCATAAAAAGGGAAACTTCTTCATTTTTGCTCCAAAATAAGGGGAATTTCTGCCTTCTTGCCTCTAAATAAGTGGAATTTCTTGTTTTTCCCCCAAAACAAAGGGAACTTCTGTCTTTTTTGCCCCAAATTAAAAGGAATTTCTGACTTATTACCCTGTAATAAGTGAAATTTCTGCAATTTTGCCCCAAAATAAGGGATATTTCTGCCTTTTTGCCCCCAAATAAGGGGAATTTCAGCCTTTTTACCTCAAAATAAGTGGAATTTCTGCCTTTTTGCCCCCAAAATAACAAAATTCCTTTTTTTCCCTGAAATAAGTGAAATTTCTGCAATTTTGCTCAAAATAAGTGAAATTTCTGCAATTTTGCCCCAGAATAAGGGAAATTTCTGGAATTTTGCCCCAAAATAAAGAGAATTTCTGTGTTTTCGCCCCAACATATAGGGAATTTCTGCCTTTTTGCCCCACAATTATGGGAATTTCTGCAATTTTGCTCCAAAATACAGGGAATTTCTGCCTTTTTGCCCGAAAAAAAGGGGAATGCATAACTTTTTGAAATAAACGAGGAAAATTTCTTCATTTTTGCTCCAAAATAAGAAGAATTTAGGCTTTTTAGCCTCTAAATAAGTGGAATTTCTGTCTTTTTCCCCCAAAACAAAGGGAATTTCTGTCTTTTTTGCCCCAAAATAAGGGGAATTTCTGACTGTTTGCTCCCGAAAAAGGAGATTTTCTGTCTTTTTACCAAAAAATAAGGAGAATTTCTGCCTCTTTGCCCGAAAATTGAGAGAATTTCTGCAATTTTGCTTCAAAATACGGGGAATTTCTGCTTTTTATCCGGAAAGTAAGGGGAATGTATACCTTTTGCCACAAAAAAGGGAAATTTCTTCATTTTTGCCCCAAAATTAGAGCAATTTCTGCCTTTTTACCTCAAAATAAGTGAAATTTCTGACTTTTTAAACAAAAATAAACGGAATTTCTGTCATTTTGCCCCAAAATAAAAGGAATTTTTGAATTATGCCCTGAAATATGTGAAATTTCTGCAATTTTGCCCCAAAATAAAAGAAATTTCTGCATTTTTGCCACAAAATAAGGAGAATTTGTGTTTTTCTGCCCCAAAATAAGGGAAATTTCTGCATTTTTGCCCCCAAATAAGGGGAATTTCAGCCTTTTTACCTCAAAATAAGGGGAATTTCTGCATTTTTGCCCTAAAATAAGGAAAATTTCTGCCTTTTTTCCCTGAAATAATTGAAATTTCTGCAATTTTGCCCAAAAAGTAAGTAAAATTTCTGCAATTTTGCCCCAAAATAAGGGAAATTTCTGGAATTTTGCCCCAAAATAAGGGGAATTTCTGAGTTTTGCCCCAAAATAAGGAGAATGTCTGTCTTTTTGCCCCAACATATAGGGAATTTTTTCCTTTTTTCCCCAGAATTAGGGGAATTTCTGCAATTTTGCTCCAAAATACAAGGAATTTCTGCATTTTGCCCGAAAATAGAGGAAATGCATAAGTTTTTGCCATAAAAAAGGAAAATTTCTTCATTTTGCTCCAAAATAAGAAGAATTTCGGCTTTTTAGCCTCTAAATAAGTGGAATTTCTGTCTTTTTCCCCCAAAACAAAGGGAATTTTTGTCTTTTTTGTCCCAAAATAAGGGAGATTTCTGACTTATTACCCTGAAATAAGTGAAATTTCTGCAATTTTGCCCCAAAATAAGGGAAATTTCTACCTTTTTGCTCTGAAATATGTGAAATTTCTGCAATTTTACCCCAAAATAAGGTGTATTTCTGCCTTTTTGCCCCAAAATAATGGGAATTTCTACCTTTTTGCCCCAAAAAAAGAAAAATTTTTGCTTTTTTTCTCTAAAATAAGTGAAATTTCTGCAATTTTGCCCTAAAATAAGGGAAATTTCTGCAATTTTTCCCCATAATAAGGGAAATTTCTGCAATTTTGCCCCAAAATAAGGGGAATTTCTCCCTTATTGCCCCAAAATAAAGGAAATTTCAGCCTTTATACCTGAAAATAAGTAAAATTTCTGCAATTTTGCACCAAATAGGTGAAATTTCTGCAATTTTGACCCAAAATAAGGTAAATTCCTGCAATTTTGCCCCAAAATAAAGGAAATTTCTGGAATTTTGCCCCAAAATAAGGGGAATTTCTGCCTTTTGCCCCAAAATTAGAAGAATTTCTGCAATTTTGCTCTAAAATACAGGGAATTTCTGCCTTTTTGCCTGAAAATAATGGGAATGCATACCTTTTTGCCATAAAAAGGGAAATTTCTTCATTTTTGCTCCAAAATAAGGGGAATTTCTGCCTTTTTGCCTCTAAATAAATGGAATTTCTGTCTTTTGCCCCCAAAACAAAGGGAATTTCTGTCTTTTTTGCCCCAAAATAAGGGGAATTACTGATTTATTACCGTGAAATAAGTGAAATTTCTGCAATTTTGCCCCAAAATAAGGAAAATTTCTGCAATTTTGCCCCAATGTAAACGAAATTTCTGCAATTTTGCCCCAAAATAAGGAGAAATTCTGACTGTTTGCTCCCAAAAAAAGGAGATTTTCTGTCTTTTTGACCCAAAATAAGGAGAATTTCTGCCTTTTTGCCCAAAAATTATGAGAATTTCTGCAATTTTGCTTCAAAATACGGGAAATTTCTGCTTTTAATCCCGAAAGTAAGAGGAATGTATACCTTTTCTCACAAAAAAAGGATTTTCTTCATTTTTGCCCCAAAATAAAAGAAATTTCTGCATTTTTGCCACAAAATAAGGGGAATTTCTTTTTGCCCCAAAATAAGGGAAATTTCTGCCTTTTTGCCTCCAAATAAGAAGAATTTCGGACTTTTTACCTCAAAATAAGGGGAATTTCTGCATTTTTGCCCCAAAATAAGGAAAATCTCTGGCTTTTTTCCCTAAAATAAGTGAAATTTCTGCAATTTTGCCCCAAAATAAGTGAAATTTCTTCAATTTTGCCCCAAAATAAGGGAAATTTCTGGAATTTTGCCCCAAAATAAGGGGAATTTCTGAGTTTTGCCCCAAAATAAGGAGAATTTCTTTCTTTTTGCCCCAACATATAGGGAATTTCTGCCTTTTTGCCCCACAATTAGGGGAATTTATGCAATTTTGCTCCAAAATACAGGGAATTTCTGCCTTTTACCCCGAAAATAAGGGGAGTGCATAATTTTTGAAATAAACGAGAAAAATTTCTTCATTTTTGCTCCAAAATAAGAATTTCTGCATTATTGCCTCTAAATAAGTGGAATTTCTGTCTTTTTCCGCCAAAACAAAGGGAATTTCTGTCTTTTTTGCCCCAAAATAAGGGGAATTTCTGACTGTTTGCTCCCGAAAAAGGAGATTTTCTGTCTTTTTACCAAAAAATAAAGAGAATTTCTGCCTCTTTGCCCGAAAATTGAGAGAATTTCTGCAATTTTGCTTTAAAATACGGGGAATTTCTGCTTTTTATCCGGAAAGTAAGGGGAATGTATACCTTTTTCCACAAAAAAGGGAAATTTCTTCATTTTTGCCCCAAAATTAGAGCAATTTCTTCCTTTTTACTTCAAAATAAGTGAAATTTCTGCCTTTTTACACAAAAATAACCGGAATTTCTGTCATTTTGCCCAAAAATAAAAGGAATTTTTGAATTATGCCCTTAAATATGTGAAATTTCTGCAATTTTGCCCCAAAATAAAAGAAATTTCTGCATTTTTGCCACAAAATAAGGGGAATTTCTGTCTCTTTGCCCCAAAATAAGGGAAATTTCTGCATTTTTGTCCCCAAATAAGGGGAATTACGGCATTTTTACATCAAAATAAGGGGAATTTCTGCATTTTTGCCCCAAAATAAGAAAAATTTCTGGCTTTTTTCCTTAAAATAATTGAAATTTCTGCAATTTTGCCCCAAATTAGTGAAATTTCTGCAATTTTGCCCCAAAATAAGGGAAATTTCTGGAATTTTGCCCCAAAATAAGGGGAATTTCTGAGTTTTGCCCCAAAATAAGGAGAATTTCTGTGTTTTTGCTCCAACATATAGGGAATTTCTGCCTTTTTGCCCCACAATTAGGGGAATTTCTGCAATTTTGCTCCAAAATACAGGGAATTTCTGCCTTTTTGCCCAAAAATAAGGGGAATGCATAACCTTTTGCCATAAACGAGAAAAATCTCTTCATTTTTGCTCCAAAATAAGAAGAATTTCTGCTATTTTGCCTCTAAATAAGTGGAATTTCTGTCTTTTTCCCCCAAAACAAAGGGAATTTCTGTATTTTGCCCCAAAATAAGGGGAATTTCTGACTTATTACCCTGAAATAAGTGAAATTTCTGCAATTTTGCCCCAAAATAAGGGAAATTTCTGCCTTTTTGCCCTGAAATATGTGAAATTTCTGCAATTTTACCACAAAATAAGGTAAATTTCTGCCTTTTTGCCCCAAAATAATGGGAATTTCTGCCTTTTTGCCCCAAAATAAGAAAAATTTTTGTTTTTTTTCTCTGAAATAAGTAAAATTGCTGCAATTTTGCTCTAAAATAAGGAAAATTTTTGCAATTTTTCCCGAAAATAAGGGAAATTTCTGCAATTTTGCCCAAAAATAAGGGGAATTTCTCCCTTTTTGCCCCAAACTAAAGGAAATTTCAGCCTTTTTACCTGAAAATAAGTAAAATTTCTGCAATTTTGCCCCAGATAAGAAAAATTTCTGCAATTTTGCCCCAAAATAAGGTAAATTCCTGCAATTTTGCCCCAAAATAAAGGAAATTTCTTGAAATTTGCCCCAAAACAAGGGGAATTTCTGCCTTTTTGCCCGAAAATAATGGGAATGCATACCTTTTTGCCATAAAAAGGGAAACTTCTTCATTTTTGCTCCAAAATAAGGGGAATTTCTGCCTTCTTGCCTCTAAATAAGTGGAATTTCTTGTTTTTCCCCCAAAACAAAGGGAACTTCTGTCTTTTTTGCCCCAAATTAAAAGGAATTTCTGACTTATTACCCTGTAATAAGTGAAATTTCTGCAATTTTGCCCCAAAATAAGGGATATTTCTGCCTTTTTGCCCCCAAATAAGGGGAATTTCAGCCTTTTTACCTAAAAATAAGTGGAATTTCTGCCTTTTTGCCCCCAAAATAACAAAATTCCTTTTTTTCCCTGAAATAAGTGAAATTTCTGCAATTTTGCTCAAAATAAGTGAAATTTCTGCAATTTTGCCCCAGAATAAGGGAAATTTCTGGAATTTTGCCCCAAAATAAAGAGAATTTCTGTGTTTTCGCCCCAACATATAGGGAATTTCTGCCTTTTTGCCCCACAATTATGGGAATTTCTGCAATTTTGCTCCAAAATACAGGGAATTTCTGCCTTTTTGCCCGAAAAAAAGGGGAATGCATAACTTTTTGAAATAAACGAGGAAAATTTCTTCATTTTTGCTCCAAAATAAGAAGAATTTAGGCTTTTTAGCCTCTAAATAAGTGGAATTTCTGTCTTTTTCCCCCAAAACAAAGGGAATTTCTGTATTTTTCACCAAAATAAGGGGAATTTCTGACTTATTACCCTGAAATAAGTGAAATTTTTGCAATTTTGCCCCAAAATAAGGGGAATTTCTATCTGTTTGCTCCCGAAAAAGAAGATTTTCTGTCTTTTTGCCCCAAAAGAAGGAGAATTTCTGCCTTTTTGCACGAAAATTGAGAGAATTTCTGCAATTTTGCTTCAATATACGGGGAATTTCTGCTTATTATCCCGAAAGTAAGGGGAATGTATACCTTTTGCCACAAAAAAGGGAAATTTCTTCATTTTTGCCCCAAAATTAGAGCAATTTCTGCCTTTTTACCTCAAAATAAGTGAAATTTCTGACTTTTTAAACAAAAATAAACGGAATTTCTGTCATTTTGCCCCAAAATAAAAGGAATTTTTGAATTATGCCATGAAATATGTGAAATTTCTGCAATTTTGCCCCAAAATAAAAGAAATTTCTGCATTTTTGCCACAAAATAAGGAGAATTTGTGTTTTTCTGCCCCAAAATAAGGGAAATTTCTGCCTTTTTGCCCCCAAATAAGGGGAATTTCAGCCTTTTTACCTCAAAATAAGGGGAATTTCTGCATTTTTGCCCTAAAATAAGGAAAATTTCTGCCTTTTTTCCCTGAAATAATTGAAATTTCTGCAATTTTGCCCAAAAATAAGTGAAATTTCTGCAATTTTGCCCCAAAATAAGGGAAATTTCTGGAATTTTGCCCCAAAATAAGGGGAATTTCTGAGTTTTGCCCCAAAATAAGGAGAATGTCTGTCTTTTTGCCCCAACATATAGGGAATTTTTTCCTTTTTTCCCCAGAATTAGGGGAATTTCTGCAATTTTGCTCCAAAATACAAGGAATTTCTGCATTTTGCCCGAAAATAGAGGAAATGCATAAGTTTTTGCCATAAAAAAGGAAAATTTCTTCATTTTGCTCCAAAATAAGAAGAATTTCGGCTTTTTAGCCTCTAAATAAGTGGAATTTCTGTCTTTTTCCCCCAAAACAAAGGGAATTTTTGTCTTTTTTGTCCCAAAATAAGGGAGATTTCTGACTTATTACCCTGAAATAAGTGAAATTTCTGCAATTTTGCCCCAAAATAAGGGAAATTTCTACCTTTTTGCTCTGAAATATGTGAAATTTCTGCAATTTTACCCCAAAATAAGGTGTATTTCTGCCTTTTTGCCCCAAAATAATGGGAATTTCTACCTTTTTGCCCCAAAAAAAGAAAAATTTTTGCTTTTTTTCTCTAAAATAAGTGAAATTTCTGCAATTTTGCCCTAAAATAAGGGAAATTTCTGAAATTTTTCCCCATAATAAGGGAAATTTCTGCAATTTTGCCCCAAAATAAGGGGAATTTCTCCCTTATTGCCCCAAAATAAAGGAAATTTCAGCCTTTATACCTGAAAATAAGTAAAATTTCTGCAATTTTGCACCAAATAGGTGAAATTTCTGCAATTTTGACCCAAAATAAGGTAAATTCCTGCAATTTTGCCCCAAAATAAAGGAAATTTCTAGAATTTTGCCCCAAAATAAGGGGAATTTCTGTCTTTTGCCCCAAAATTAGAAGAATTTCTGCAATTTTGCTCTAAAATACAGGGAATTTCTGCCTTTTTGCCTGAAAATAATGGGAATGCATACCTTTTTGCCATAAAAAGGGAAATTTCTTCATTTTTGCTCCAAAATAAGGGGAATTTCTGCCTTTTTGCCTCTAAATAAATGGAATTTCTGTCTTTTGCCCCCAAAACAAAGGGAATTTCTGTCTTTTTTGCCCCAAAATAAGGGGAATTACTGATTTATTACCGTGAAATAAGTGAAATTTCTGCAATTTTGCCCCAAAATAAGGAAAATTTCTGCAATTTTGCCCCAATGTAAACGAAATTTCTGCAATTTTGCCCCAAAATAAGGAGAAATTCTGACTGTTTGCTCCCAAAAAAAGGAGATTTTCTGTCTTTTTGACCCAAAATAAGGAGAATTTCTGCCTTTTTGCCCAAAAATTATGAGAATTTCTGCAATTTTGCTTCAAAATACGGGAAATTTCTGCTTTTAATCCCGAAAGTAAGAGGAATGTATACCTTTTCTCACAAAAAAAGGATTTTCTTCATTTTTGCCCCAAAATAAAAGAAATTTCTGCATTTTTGCCACAAAATAAGGGGAATTTCTGTCTTTTTGCCCCAAAATAAGGGAAATTTCTGCCTTTTTGCCTCCAAATAAGAAGAATTTCGGACTTTTTACCTCAAAATAAGGGGAATTTCTGAATTTTTGCCCCAAAATAAGGAAAATCTCTGGCTTTTTTCCCTAAAATAAGTGAAATTTCTGCAATTTTGCCCCAAAATAAGTGAAATTTCTTCAATTTTGCCCCAAAATAAGGGAAATTTCTGGAATTTTGCCCCAAAATAAGGGGAATTTCTGAGTTTTGCCCCAAAATAAGGAGAATTTCTTTCTTTTTGCCCCAACATATAGGGAATTTCTGCCTTTTTGCCCCACAATTAGGGGAATTTATGCAATTTTGCTCCAAAATACAGGGAATTTCTGCTTTTTACCCCGAAAATAAGGGGAATGCATAATTTTTGAAATAAACGAGAAAAATTTCTTCATTTTTGCTCCAAAATAAGAATTTCTGCTTTTTTGCCTCTAAATAAGTGGAATTTCTGTCTTTTTCCCCCCAAACAAAGGGAATTTCTCTCTTTTTTGCCCCAAAATAAGGGGAATTTCTGACTTATTAAATTGAAATAAGTGAAATTTCTGCAATTTTGCCACAAAATAAGAGAAATTTCTTCAATTTTGCCCCAATGTAAAGCAAATATTGGCAATTTTGCCCCAAAATAAGGGGAATTTCTGACTTATTAACCTGAAATAAGTGAAATTTCTGCAATTTTGCCTTAAAATAAGGGAAATTTCTGCAATTTTGCCCCAATGTAAAAAAAAATTTCTGCAATTTTGCCCCACAATATGGGGAATTTCTGACTGTTTGCTCCTGAAAAAGGAGATTTTCTGTCTTTTTGCCTCAAAATAAAAAGAATTTCTGCCTTTTTGCCCAAAAATTGAGAGAATTTATGCAATTTTGCTTCAAAATACGGGGAATTTCTGCTTTTTATCCCGAAAGTAAGGGAAATGTATACCTTTTGCCACAAAAAAGGGAATTTTCTTCATTTTTGCCCCCAAAAAAGAGGAATTTCTGCCTTTTTACCTCAAAATAAGTGAAATTTCTGCCTTTTTACCCCAAAATAAACAGAATTTCTGTCTTTTTGCCCCAAAATAAAAGGAATTTTTGAATTATGCCCTGAAATAAGTGAAATTTCTGCAAATTTGCCCCAAAATAAAAGAAATTTCTGCATTTTTGCCACAAAATAAGGGGAATTTCTGTGTTTTTGCCCCCAAAAGAGGGGAATTTCAGCCTTTTTACCTCAAAATAAGGTGAATTTCTGCATTTTTCCACAAAATAAGGAAAATTTCTGCCTTTTTTCCCTGATATAAGTGAAATTTCTGCATTTTTGCCCCAAAATAAGGGAAATTTCAGCCTTTTTGCCCTGAAATATGTGAAATTTCTGCAATTTTGCAGCAAAATAAGGTAAATTCCTGCAATTTTATTCCAAAATAAAGGAAATTTCTGGAATTTTGCCCCAAAATAAGGGGAATTTCTGATTTTTGCCCCAAAATAAAGGGAATTTCTGCCTTTTGCCCCAAAATTAGGGGAATATCTGCAATTTTGCTCCAAAATACGGGGAATGTTTGCCTTTTTGGCCGAAAATAATGGGAATGCATAACTTTTTGCCATAAAAAGAGAAATTTCTTCATTTTTGCTCCAAAATAAGAATTTCTGCTTTTCTGCCTCTAAATAACTGGAATTTCTGTCTTTTTCCCCCCAAACAAAGGGAATTTCTGTCTTGTTTGCCCCAAAATAAGGGGAATTTCTGACTTATTAAATTGAAATAAGTGAAATTTCTGCAATTTTGCCACAAAATAAGAGAAATTTCTTCAATTTTGCCCCAATGTAAAGCAAATATTGGCAATTTTGCCCCAAAATAAGGGGAATTTCTGACTTATTAACCTGAAATAAGTGAAATTTCTGCAATTTTGCCCCAAAATAAGGGATATTTCTGCCTTTTTGCCCCCAAATAAGGGGAATTTCAGCCTTTTTACCTCAAAATAAGTGGAATTTCTGCCTTTTTGCCCCCAAAATAACAAAATTCCTTTTTTTCCCTGAAATAAGTGAAATTTCTGCAATTTTGCTCAAAATAAGTGAAATTTCTGCAATTTTGCCCCAGAATAAGGGAAATTTCTGGAATTTTGCCCCAAAATAAAGAGAATTTCTGTGTTTTCGCCCCAACATATAGGGAATTTCTGCCTTTTTGCCCCACAATTATGGGAATTTCTGCAATTTTGCTCCAAAATACAGGGAATTTCTGCCTTTTTGCCCGAAAAAAAGGGGAATGCATAACTTTTTGAAATAAACGAGGAAAATTTCTTCATTTTTGCTCCAAAATAAGAAGAATTTAGGCTTTTTAGCCTCTAAATAAGTGGAATTTCTGTCTTTTTCCCCCAAAACAAAGGGAATTTCTGTCTTTTTTGCCCCAAAATAAGGGGAATTTCTGACTGTTTGCTCCCGAAAAAGGAGATTTTCTGTCTTTTTACCAAAAAATAAGGAGAATTTCTGCCTCTTTGCCCGAAAATTGAGAGAATTTCTGCAATTTTGCTTCAAAATACGGGGAATTTCTGCTTTTTATCCGGAAAGTAAGGGGAATGTATACCTTTTGCCACAAAAAAGGGAAATTTCTTCATTTTTGCCCCAAAATTAGAGCAATTTCTGCCTTTTTACCTCAAAATAAGTGAAATTTCTGACTTTTTAAACAAAAATAAACGGAATTTCTGTCATTTTGCCCCAAAATAAAAGGAATTTTTGAATTATGCCCTGAAATATGTGAAATTTCTGCAATTTTGCCCCAAAATAAAAGAAATTTCTGCATTTTTGCCACAAAATAAGGAGAATTTGTGTTTTTCTGCCCCAAAATAAGGGAAATTTCTGCATTTTTGCCCCCAAATAAGGGGAATTTCAGCCTTTTTACCTCAAAATAAGGGGAATTTCTGCATTTTTGCCCTAAAATAAGGAAAATTTCTGCCTTTTTTCCCTGAAATAATTGAAATTTCTGCAATTTTGCCCAAAAAGTAAGTAAAATTTCTGCAATTTTGCCCCAAAATAAGGGAAATTTCTGGAATTTTGCCCCAAAATAAGGGGAATTTCTGAGTTTTGCCCCAAAATAAGGAGAATGTCTGTCTTTTTGCCCCAACATATAGGGAATTTTTTCCTTTTTTCCCCAGAATTAGGGGAATTTCTGCAATTTTGCTCCAAAATACAAGGAATTTCTGCATTTTGCCCGAAAATAGAGGAAATGCATAAGTTTTTGCCATAAAAAAGGAAAATTTCTTCATTTTGCTCCAAAATAAGAAGAATTTCGGCTTTTTAGCCTCTAAATAAGTGGAATTTCTGTCTTTTTCCCCCAAAACAAAGGGAATTTTTGTCTTTTTTGTCCCAAAATAAGGGAGATTTCTGACTTATTACCCTGAAATAAGTGAAATTTCTGCAATTTTGCCCCAAAATAAGGGAAATTTCTACCTTTTTGCTCTGAAATATGTGAAATTTCTGCAATTTTACCCCAAAATAAGGTGTATTTCTGCCTTTTTGCCCCAAAATAATGGGAATTTCTACCTTTTTGCCCCAAAAAACGAAAAATTTTTGCTTTTTTTCTCTAAAATAAGTGAAATTTCTGCAATTTTGCCCTAAAATAAGGGAAATTTCTGCAATTTTTCCCCATAATAAGGGAAATTTCTGCAATTTTGCCCCAAAATAAGGGGAATTTCTCCCTTATTGCCCCAAAATAAAGGAAATTTCAGCCTTTATACCTGAAAATAAGTAAAATTTCTGCAATTTTGCACCAAATAGGTGAAATTTCTGCAATTTTGACCCAAAATAAGGTAAATTCCTGCAATTTTGCCCCAAAATAAAGGAAATTTCTAGAATTTTGCCCCAAAATAAGGGGAATTTCTGTCTTTTGCCCCAAAATTAGAAGAATTTCTGCAATTTTGCTCTAAAATACAGGGAATTTCTGCCTTTTTGCCTGAAAATAATGGGAATGCATACCTTTTTGCCATAAAAAGGGAAATTTCTTCATTTTTGCTCCAAAATAAGGGGAATTTCTGCCTTTTTGCCTCTAAATAAATGGAATTTCTGTCTTTTGCCCCCAAAACAAAGGGAATTTCTGTCTTTTTTGCCCCAAAATAAGGGGAATTACTGATTTATTACCGTGAAATAAGTGAAATTTCTGCAATTTTGCCCCAAAATAAGGAAAATTTCTGCAATTTTGCCCCAATGTAAACGAAATTTCTGCAATTTTGCCCCAAAATAAGGAGAAATTCTGACTGTTTGCTCCCAAAAAAAGGAGATTTTCTGTCTTTTTGACCCAAAATAAGGAGAATTTCTGCCTTTTTGCCCAAAAATTATGAGAATTTCTGCAATTTTGCTTCAAAATACGGGAAATTTCTGCTTTTAATCCCGAAAGTAAGAGGAATGTATACCTTTTCTCACAAAAAAAGGATTTTCTTCATTTTTGCCCCAAAATAAAAGAAATTTCTGCATTTTTGCCACAAAATAAGGGGAATTTCTGTCTTTTTGCCCCAAAATAAGGGAAATTTCTGCCTTTTTGCCTCCAAATAAGAAGAATTTCGGACTTTTTACCTCAAAATAAGGGGAATTTCTGAATTTTTGCCCCAAAATAAGGAAAATCTCTGGCTTTTTTCCCTAAAATAAGTGAAATTTCTGCAATTTTGCCCCAAAATAAGTGAAATTTCTTCAATTTTGCCCCAAAATAAGGGAAATTTCTGGAATTTTGCCCCAAAATAAGGGGAATTTCTGAGTTTTGCCCCAAAATAAGGAGAATTTCTTTCTTTTTGCCCCAACATATAGGGAATTTCTGCCTTTTTGCCCCACAATTAGGGGAATTTATGCAATTTTGCTCCAAAATACAGGGAATTTCTGCTTTTTACCCCGAAAATAAGGGGAATGCATAATTTTTGAAATAAACGAGAAAAATTTCTTCATTTTTGCTCCAAAATAAGAATTTCTGCTTTTTTGCCTCTAAATAAGTGGAATTTCTGTCTTTTTCCCCCCAAACAAAGGGAATTTCTCTCTTTTTTGCCCCAAAATAAGGGGAATTTCTGACTTATTAAATTGAAATAAGTGAAATTTCTGCAATTTTGCCACAAAATAAGAGAAATTTCTTCAATTTTGCCCCAATGTAAAGCAAATATTGGCAATTTTGCCCCAAAATAAGGGGAATTTCTGACTTATTAACCTGAAATAAGTGAAATTTCTGCAATTTTGCCTTAAAATAAGGGAAATTTCTGCAATTTTGCCCCAATGTAAAAAAAAATTTCTGCAATTTTGCCCCACAATATGGGGAATTTCTGACTGTTTGCTCCTGAAAAAGGAGATTTTCTGTCTTTTTGCCTCAAAATAAAAAGAATTTCTGCCTTTTTGCCCAAAAATTGAGAGAATTTATGCAATTTTGCTTCAAAATACGGGGAATTTCTGCTTTTTATCCCGAAAGTAAGGGAAATGTATACCTTTTGCCACAAAAAAGGGAATTTTCTTCATTTTTGCCCCCAAAAAAGAGGAATTTCTGCCTTTTTACCTCAAAATAAGTGAAATTTCTGCCTTTTTACCCCAAAATAAACAGAATTTCTGTCTTTTTGCCCCAAAATAAAAGGAATTTTTGAATTATGCCCTGAAATAAGTGAAATTTCTGCAAATTTGCCCCAAAATAAAAGAAATTTCTGCATTTTTGCCACAAAATAAGGGGAATTTCTGTGTTTTTGCCCCCAAAAGAGGGGAATTTCAGCCTTTTTACCTCAAAATAAGGTGAATTTCTGCATTTTTCCACAAAATAAGGAAAATTTCTGCCTTTTTTCCCTGATATAAGTGAAATTTCTGCATTTTTGCCCCAAAATAAGGGAAATTTCAGCCTTTTTGCCCTGAAATATGTGAAATTTCTGCAATTTTGCAGCAAAATAAGGTAAATTCCTGCAATTTTATTCCAAAATAAAGGAAATTTCTGGAATTTTGCCCCAAAATAAGGGGAATTTCTGATTTTTGCCCCAAAATAAAGGGAATTTCTGCCTTTTGCCCCAAAATTAGGGGAATATCTGCAATTTTGCTCCAAAATACGGGGAATGTTTGCCTTTTTGGCCGAAAATAATGGGAATGCATAACTTTTTGCCATAAAAAGAGAAATTTCTTCATTTTTGCTCCAAAATAAGAATTTCTGCTTTTCTGCCTCTAAATAACTGGAATTTCTGTCTTTTTCCCCCCAAACAAAGGGAATTTCTGTCTTGTTTGCCCCAAAATAAGGGGAATTTCTGACTTATTAAATTGAAATAAGTGAAATTTCTGCAATTTTGCCACAAAATAAGAGAAATTTCTTCAATTTTGCCCCAATGTAAAGCAAATATTGGCAATTTTGCCCCAAAATAAGGGGAATTTCTGACTTATTAACCTGAAATAAGTGAAATTTCTGCAATTTTGCCCCAAAATAAGGGATATTTCTGCCTTTTTGCCCCCAAATAAGGGGAATTTCAGCCTTTTTACCTCAAAATAAGTGGAATTTCTGCCTTTTTGCCCCCAAAATAACAAAATTCCTTTTTTTCCCTGAAATAAGTGAAATTTCTGCAATTTTGCTCAAAATAAGTGAAATTTCTGCAATTTTGCCCCAGAATAAGGGAAATTTCTGGAATTTTGCCCCAAAATAAAGAGAATTTCTGTGTTTTCGCCCCAACATATAGGGAATTTCTGCCTTTTTGCCCCACAATTATGGGAATTTCTGCAATTTTGCTCCAAAATACAGGGAATTTCTGCCTTTTTGCCCGAAAAAAAGGGGAATGCATAACTTTTTGAAATAAACGAGGAAAATTTCTTCATTTTTGCTCCAAAATAAGAAGAATTTAGGCTTTTTAGCCTCTAAATAAGTGGAATTTCTGTCTTTTTCCCCCAAAACAAAGGGAATTTCTGTCTTTTTTGCCCCAAAATAAGGGGAATTTCTGACTGTTTGCTCCCGAAAAAGGAGATTTTCTGTCTTTTTACCAAAAAATAAGGAGAATTTCTGCCTCTTTGCCCGAAAATTGAGAGAATTTCTGCAATTTTGCTTCAAAATACGGGGAATTTCTGCTTTTTATCTGGAAAGTAAGGGGAATGTATACCTTTTGCCACAAAAAAGGGAAATTTCTTCATTTTTGCCCCAAAATTAGAGCAATTTCTGCCTTTTTACCTCAAAATAAGTGAAATTTCTGACTTTTTAAACAAAAATAAACGGAATTTCTGTCATTTTGCCCCAAAATAAAAGGAATTTTTGAATTATGCCCTGAAATATGTGAAATTTCTGCAATTTTGCCCCAAAATAAAAGAAATTTCTGCATTTTTGCCACAAAATAAGGAGAATTTGTGTTTTTCTGCCCCAAAATAAGGGAAATTTCTGCATTTTTGCCCCCAAATAAGGGGAATTTCAGCCTTTTTACCTCAAAATAAGGGGAATTTCTGCATTTTTGCCCTAAAATAAGGAAAATTTCTGCCTTTTTTCCCTGAAATAATTGAAATTTCTGCAATTTTGCCCAAAAAGTAAGTAAAATTTCTGCAATTTTGCCCCAAAATAAGGGAAATTTCTGGAATTTTGCCCCAAAATAAGGGGAATTTCTGAGTTTTGCCCCAAAATAAGGAGAATGTCTGTCTTTTTGCCCCAACATATAGGGAATTTTTTCCTTTTTTTCCCCAGAATTAGGGGAATTTCTGCAATTTTGCTCCAAAATACAAGGAATTTCTGCATTTTGCCCGAAAATAGAGGAAATGCATAAGTTTTTGCCATAAAAAAGGAAAATTTCTTCATTTTGCTCCAAAATAAGAAGAATTTCGGCTTTTTAGCCTCTAAATAAGTGGAATTTCTGTCTTTTTCCCCCAAAACAAAGGGAATTTTTGTCTTTTTTGTCCCAAAATAAGGGAGATTTCTGACTTATTACCCTGAAATAAGTGAAATTTCTGCAATTTTGCCCCAAAATAAGGGAAATTTCTACCTTTTTGCTCTGAAATATGTGAAATTTCTGCAATTTTACCCCAAAATAAGGTGTATTTCTGCCTTTTTGCCCCAAAATAATGGGAATTTCTACCTTTTTGCCCCAAAAAAAGAAAAATTTTTGCTTTTTTTCTCTAAAATAAGTGAAATTTCTGCAATTTTGCCCTAAAATAAGGGAAATTTCTGCAATTTTTCCCCATAATAAGGGAAATTTCTGCAATTTTGCCCCAAAATAAGGGGAATTTCTCCCTTATTGCCCCAAAATAAAGGAAATTTCAGCCTTTATACCTGAAAATAAGTAAAATTTCTGCAATTTTGCACCAAATAGGTGAAATTTCTGCAATTTTGACCCAAAATAAGGTAAATTCCTGCAATTTTGCCCCAAAATAAAGGAAATTTCTAGAATTTTGCCCCAAAATAAGGGGAATTTCTGTCTTTTGCCCCAAAATTAGAAGAATTTCTGCAATTTTGCTCTAAAATACAGGGAATTTCTGCCTTTTTGCCTGAAAATAATGGGAATGCATACCTTTTTGCCATAAAAAGGGAAATTTCTTCATTTTTGCTCCAAAATAAGGGGAATTTCTGCCTTTTTGCCTCTAAATAAATGGAATTTCTGTCTTTTGCCCCCAAAACAAAGGGAATTTCTGTCTTTTTTGCCCCAAAATAAGGGGAATTACTGATTTATTACCGTGAAATAAGTGAAATTTCTGCAATTTTGCCCCAAAATAAGGAAAATTTCTGCAATTTTGCCCCAATGTAAACGAAATTTCTGCAATTTTGCCCCAAAATAAGGAGAAATTCTGACTGTTTGCTCCCAAAAAAAGGAGATTTTCTGTCTTTTTGACCCAAAATAAGGAGAATTTCTGCCTTTTTGCCCAAAAATTATGAGAATTTCTGCAATTTTGCTTCAAAATACGGGAAATTTCTGCTTTTAATCCCGAAAGTAAGAGGAATGTATACCTTTTCTCACAAAAAAAGGATTTTCTTCATTTTTGCCCCAAAATAAAAGAAATTTCTGCATTTTTGCCACAAAATAAGGGGAATTTCTGTCTTTTTGCCCCAAAATAAGGGAAATTTCTGCCTTTTTGCCTCCAAATAAGAAGAATTTCGGACTTTTTACCTCAAAATAAGGGGAATTTCTGAATTTTTGCCCCAAAATAAGGAAAATCTCTGGCTTTTTTCCCTAAAATAAGTGAAATTTCTGCAATTTTGCCCCAAAATAAGTGAAATTTCTTCAATTTTGCCCCAAAATAAGGGAAATTTCTGGAATTTTGCCCCAAAATAAGGGGAATTTCTGAGTTTTGCCCCAAAATAAGGAGAATTTCTTTCTTTTTGCCCCAACATATAGGGAATTTCTGCCTTTTTGCCCCACAATTAGGGGAATTTATGCAATTTTGCTCCAAAATACAGGGAATTTCTGCTTTTTACCCCGAAAATAAGGGGAATGCATAATTTTTGAAATAAACGAGAAAAATTTCTTCATTTTTGCTCCAAAATAAGAATTTCTGCTTTTTTGCCTCTAAATAAGTGGAATTTCTGTCTTTTTCCCCCCAAACAAAGGGAATTTCTCTCTTTTTTGCCCCAAAATAAGGGGAATTTCTGACTTATTAAATTGAAATAAGTGAAATTTCTGCAATTTTGCCACAAAATAAGAGAAATTTCTTCAATTTTGCCCCAATGTAAAGCAAATATTGGCAATTTTGCCCCAAAATAAGGGGAATTTCTGACTTATTAACCTGAAATAAGTGAAATTTCTGCAATTTTGCCTTAAAATAAGGGAAATTTCTGCAATTTTGCCCCAATGTAAAAAAAAATTTCTGCAATTTTGCCCCACAATATGGGGAATTTCTGACTGTTTGCTCCTGAAAAAGGAGATTTTCTGTCTTTTTGCCTCAAAATAAAAAGAATTTCTGCCTTTTTGCCCAAAAATTGAGAGAATTTATGCAATTTTGCTTCAAAATACGGGGAATTTCTGCTTTTTATCCCGAAAGTAAGGGAAATGTATACCTTTTGCCACAAAAAAGGGAATTTTCTTCATTTTTGCCCCCAAAAAAGAGGAATTTCTGCCTTTTTACCTCAAAATAAGTGAAATTTCTGCCTTTTTACCCCAAAATAAACAGAATTTCTGTCTTTTTGCCCCAAAATAAAAGGAATTTTTGAATTATGCCCTGAAATAAGTGAAATTTCTGCAAATTTGCCCCAAAATAAAAGAAATTTCTGCATTTTTGCCACAAAATAAGGGGAATTTCTGTGTTTTTGCCCCCAAAAGAGGGGAATTTCAGCCTTTTTACCTCAAAATAAGGTGAATTTCTGCATTTTTCCACAAAATAAGGAAAATTTCTGCCTTTTTTCCCTGATATAAGTGAAATTTCTGCATTTTTGCCCCAAAATAAGGGAAATTTCAGCCTTTTTGCCCTGAAATATGTGAAATTTCTGCAATTTTGCAGCAAAATAAGGTAAATTCCTGCAATTTTATTCCAAAATAAAGGAAATTTCTGGAATTTTGCCCCAAAATAAGGGGAATTTCTGATTTTTGCCCCAAAATAAAGGGAATTTCTGCCTTTTGCCCCAAAATTAGGGGAATATCTGCAATTTTGCTCCAAAATACGGGGAATGTTTGCCTTTTTGGCCGAAAATAATGGGAATGCATAACTTTTTGCCATAAAAAGAGAAATTTCTTCATTTTTGCTCCAAAATAAGAATTTCTGCTTTTCTGCCTCTAAATAACTGGAATTTCTGTCTTTTTCCCCCCAAACAAAGGGAATTTCTGTCTTGTTTGCCCCAAAATAAGGGGAATTTCTGACTTATTAAATTGAAATAAGTGAAATTTCTGCAATTTTGCCACAAAATAAGAGAAATTTCTTCAATTTTGCCCCAATGTAAAGCAAATATTGGCAATTTTGCCCCAAAATAAGGGGAATTTCTGACTTATTAACCTGAAATAAGTGAAATTTCTGCAATTTTGCCCCAAAATAAGGGATATTTCTGCCTTTTTGCCCCCAAATAAGGGGAATTTCAGCCTTTTTACCTCAAAATAAGTGGAATTTCTGCCTTTTTGCCCCCAAAATAACAAAATTCCTTTTTTTCCCTGAAATAAGTGAAATTTCTGCAATTTTGCTCAAAATAAGTGAAATTTCTGCAATTTTGCCCCAGAATAAGGGAAATTTCTGGAATTTTGCCCCAAAATAAAGAGAATTTCTGTGTTTTCGCCCCAACATATAGGGAATTTCTGCCTTTTTGCCCCACAATTATGGGAATTTCTGCAATTTTGCTCCAAAATACAGGGAATTTCTGCCTTTTTGCCCGAAAAAAAGGGGAATGCATAACTTTTTGAAATAAACGAGGAAAATTTCTTCATTTTTGCTCCAAAATAAGAAGAATTTAGGCTTTTTAGCCTCTAAATAAGTGGAATTTCTGTCTTTTTCCCCCAAAACAAAGGGAATTTCTGTCTTTTTTGCCCCAAAATAAGGGGAATTTCTGACTGTTTGCTCCCGAAAAAGGAGATTTTCTGTCTTTTTACCAAAAAATAAGGAGAATTTCTGCCTCTTTGCCCGAAAATTGAGAGAATTTCTGCAATTTTGCTTCAAAATACGGGGAATTTCTGCTTTTTATCCGGAAAGTAAGGGGAATGTATACCTTTTGCCACAAAAAAGGGAAATTTCTTCATTTTTGCCCCAAAATTAGAGCAATTTCTGCCTTTTTACCTCAAAATAAGTGAAATTTCTGACTTTTTAAACAAAAATAAACGGAATTTCTGTCATTTTGCCCCAAAATAAAAGGAATTTTTGAATTATGCCCTGAAATATGTGAAATTTCTGCAATTTTGCCCCAAAATAAAAGAAATTTCTGCATTTTTGCCACAAAATAAGGAGAATTTGTGTTTTTCTGCCCCAAAATAAGGGAAATTTCTGCATTTTTGCCCCCAAATAAGGGGAATTTCAGCCTTTTTACCTCAAAATAAGGGGAATTTCTGCATTTTTGCCCTAAAATAAGGAAAATTTCTGCCTTTTTTCCCTGAAATAATTGAAATTTCTGCAATTTTGCCCAAAAAGTAAGTAAAATTTCTGCAATTTTGCCCCAAAATAAGGGAAATTTCTGGAATTTTGCCCCAAAATAAGGGGAATTTCTGAGTTTTGCCCCAAAATAAGGAGAATGTCTGTCTTTTTGCCCCAACATATAGGGAATTTTTTCCTTTTTTCCCCAGAATTAGGGGAATTTCTGCAATTTTGCTCCAAAATACAAGGAATTTCTGCATTTTGCCCGAAAATAGAGGAAATGCATAAGTTTTTGCCATAAAAAAGGAAAATTTCTTCATTTTGCTCCAAAATAAGAAGAATTTCGGCTTTTTAGCCTCTAAATAAGTGGAATTTCTGTCTTTTTCCCCCAAAACAAAGGGAATTTTTGTCTTTTTTGTCCCAAAATAAGGGAGATTTCTGACTTATTACCCTGAAATAAGTGAAATTTCTGCAATTTTGCCCCAAAATAAGGGAAATTTCTACCTTTTTGCTCTGAAATATGTGAAATTTCTGCAATTTTACCCCAAAATAAGGTGTATTTCTGCATTTTTGCCCCAAAATAATGGGAATTTCTACCTTTTTGCCCCAAAAAAAGAAAAATTTTTGCTTTTTTTCTCTAAAATAAGTGAAATTTCTGCAATTTTGCCCTAAAATAAGGGAAATTTCTGCAATTTTTCCCCATAATAAGGGAAATTTCTGCAATTTTGCCCCAAAATAAGGGGAATTTCTCCCTTATTGCCCCAAAATAAAGGAAATTTCAGCCTTTATACCTGAAAATAAGTAAAATTTCTGCAATTTTGCACCAAATAGGTGAAATTTCTGCAATTTTGACCCAAAATAAGGTAAATTCCTGCAATTTTGCCCCAAAATAAAGGAAATTTCTGGAATTTTGCCCCAAAATAAGGGGAATTTCTGCCTTTTGCCCCAAAATTAGAAGAATTTCTGCAATTTTGCTCTAAAATACAGGGAATTTCTGCCTTTTTGCCTGAAAATAATGGGAATGCATACCTTTTTGCCATAAAAAGGGAAATTTCTTCATTTTTGCTCCAAAATAAGGGGAATTTCTGCCTTTTTGCCTCTAAATAAATGGAATTTCTGTCTTTTGCCCCCAAAACAAAGGGAATTTCTGTCTTTTTTGCCCCAAAATAAGGGGAATTACTGATTTATTACCGTGAAATAAGTGAAATTTCTGCAATTTTGCCCCAAAATAAGGAAAATTTCTGCAATTTTGCCCCAATGTAAACGAAATTTCTGCAATTTTGCCCCAAAATAAGGAGAAATTCTGACTGTTTGCTCCCAAAAAAAGGAGATTTTCTGTCTTTTTGACCCAAAATAAGGAGAATTTCTGCCTTTTTGCCCAAAAATTATGAGAATTTCTGCAATTTTGCTTCAAAATACGGGAAATTTCTGCTTTTAATCCCGAAAGTAAGAGGAATGTATACCTTTTCTCACAAAAAAAGGATTTTCTTCATTTTTGCCCCAAAATAAAAGAAATTTCTGCATTTTTGCCACAAAATAAGGGGAATTTCTTTTTGCCCCAAAATAAGGGAAATTTCTGCCTTTTTGCCTCCAAATAAGAAGAATTTCGGACTTTTTACCTCAAAATAAGGGGAATTTCTGCATTTTTGCCCCAAAATAAGGAAAATCTCTGGCTTTTTTCCCTAAAATAAGTGAAATTTCTGCAATTTTGCCCCAAAATAAGTGAAATTTCTTCAATTTTGCCCCAAAATAAGGGAAATTTCTTGAATTTTGCCCCAAAATAAGGGGAATTTCTGAGTTTTGCCCCAAAATAAGGAGAATTTCTTTCTTTTTGCCCCAACATATAGGGAATTTCTGCCTTTTTGCCCCACAATTAGGGGAATTTATGCAATTTTGCTCCAAAATACAGGGAATTTCTGCCTTTTACCCCGAAAATAAGGGGAATGCATAATTTTTGAAATAAACGAGAAAAATTTCTTCATTTTTGCTCCAAAATAAGAATTTCTGCTTTATTGCCTCTAAATAAGTGGAATTTCTGTCTTTTTCCCCCAAAACAAAGGGATTTTCTGTCTTTTTTGCCCCAAAATAAAGGGAATTTCTGACTGTTTGCTCCCGAAAAAGGAGATTTTCTGTCTTTCTACCAAAAAATAAGGAGAATTTCTGCCTTTTTGCCCGAAAATTGAGAGAATTTCTGCAATTTTGCTTCAAAATACAGGGAATTTCTGCTTTTTATCCGGAAAGTAAGGGGAATGTATACCTTTTGCCACCAAAAAGGGAAATTACTTCATTTTTGCCCCAAAATTAGAGCAATTTCTTCCTTTTTACTTCAAAATAAGTGAAATTTCTGCCTTTTTACACAAAAATAAATGGAATTTCTGTCATTTTGCCCAAAAATAAAAGGAATTTTTGAATTATGCCCTGAAATATGTGAAATTTCTGCAATTTTGCCCCAAAATAAAAGAAATTTCTGCATTTTTGCCACAAAATAAGGAGAATTTGTGTTTTTCTGCCCCAAAATAAGGGAAATTTCTGCCTTTTTGCCCCCAAATAAGGGGAATTTCAGCCTTTTTACCTCAAAATAAGGGGAATTTCTGCATTTTTGCCCTAAAATAAGGAAAATTTCTACCTTTTTTCCCTGAAATAAGTGAAATTTCTGCAATTTTGCCCCAAAATAAGTGAAATTTCTGCAATTTTGCCCCAAAATAAGGGAAATTTCTGGAATTTTGCCCCAAAATAAGGGGAATTCCTGAGTTTTGCCCCAAAATAAGGAGAATTTCTGTCTTTTTGCCCCAACATATAGGGAATTTTTGCCTTTTTGCCCCACAATTAGGGGAATTTCTGCAATTTTGCTCCAAAATACAAGGAATTTCTGCATTTTGCCCGAAAATAGAGGAAATGCATAAGTTTTTGCCATAAAAAAGGAACATTTCTTCATTTTGCTCCAAAATAAGAAGAATTTCGGCTTTTTAGCCTCTAAATAAGTGGAATTTCTGTCTTTTTCCCCCAAAACAAAGGGAATGTTTGTCTTTTTTGTCCCAAAATAAGGGAGATTTCTGACTTATTACCCTGAAATAAGTGAAATTTCTGCAATTTTGCCCCAAAATAAGGGAAATTTCTACCTTTTTGCTCTGAAATATGTGAAATTTCTGCAATTTTACCCCCAAATAAGGTGGATTTCTGCCTTTTTGCCCCAAAATAATGGGAATTTCTACCTTTTTGCCCCAAAAAAAGAAAAATTTTTGCTTTTTTTCTCTAAAATAAGTGAAATTTCTGCAATTTTGCCCTAAAATAAGGGAAATTTCTGCAATTTTTCCCCATAATATGGGAAATTTCTGCAATTTTGCCCCAAAATTAGGAGAATTTCTCCCTTATTGCCCCAAAATAAAGGAAATTTCAGCCTTTATACCTGAAAATAAGTAAAATTTCTGCAATTTTGCACCAAATAGGTGAAATTTCTGCAATTTTGACCCAAAATAAGGTAAATTCCTGCAATTTTGCCCCAAAATAAAGGAAATTTCTAGAATTTTGCCCCAAAATAAGGGGAATTTCTGCCTTTTGCCCCAAAATTAGAAGAATTTCTGCAATTTTGCTCTAAAATACAGGGAATTTCTGCCTTTTTGCCTGAAAATAATGGGAATGCATACCTTTTTGCCATAAAAAGGAAAATTTCTTCATTTTTGCTCCAAAATAAGGGGAATTTCTGCCTTTTTGCTTCTAAATAAATGGAATTTCTTTCTTTTGCCCCCAAAACAAAGGGAATTTCTGTCTTTTTTGCCCCAAAATAAGGGGAATTACTGATTTATTACCCTGAAATAAGTGAAATTTCTGCAATTTTGCCCCAAAATAAGGAAAATTTCTGCAATTTTGCCCCAATGTAAATGAAATTTCTGCAATTTTGCCCCAAAATTAGGAGAAACTCTGACTGTTTGCTCCCAAAAAAGGAGATTTTATGTCTTTTTGACCCAAAATAAGGAGAATTTCTGCCTTTTTGCCCAAAAATTATGAGAATTTCTGCAATTTTGCTTCAAAATACGGGAAATTTCTGCTTTTAATCCCGAAAGTAAGAGGAATGTATACCTTTTCTCACAAAAAAAGGATTTTCTTCATTTTTGCCCCAAAATAAAAGAAATTTCTGCATTTTTGCCACAAAATAAGGGGAATTTCTGTCTTTTTGCCCCAAAATAAGGGAAATTTCTGCCTTTTTGCCTCCAAATAAAAAGAATTTCGGACTTTTTACCTCAAAATAAGGGGAATTTCTGCATTTTTGCCCCAAAATAAGGAAAATCTCTGGCTTTTTTCCCTAAAATAAGTGAAATTTCTGCAATTTTGCCCCAAAATAAGTGAAATTTCTTCAATTTTGCCCCAAAATAAGGGAAATTTCTGGAATTTTGCCCCAAAATAAGGGGAATTTCTGAGTTTTGCCCCAAAATAAGGAGAATTTCTTTCTTTTTGCCCCAACATATAGGGAATTTCTGCCTTTTTGCCCCACAATTAGGGGAATTTCTGCAATTTTGCTCCAAAATACAGGGAATTTCTGCCTTTTACCCCGAAAATAAGGGGAATGCATAATTTTTGAAATAAATGAGAAAAATTTCTTCATTTTTGCTCCAAAATAAGAATTTCTGCTTTATTGCCTCTAAATAAGTGGAATTTCTGTCTTTTTTCATTAAAACAAAGGGAATTTCTGTCTTTTTTGCCCCAAATTAAGGGGAATTTCTGACTGTTTGCTCCCGAAAAAGATGATTTTCTGTGTTTTTACCAAAAAATAAGGAGAATTTCTGCCTTTTTGCCCGAAAATTGAGAGAATTTCTGCAATTTTGCTTCAAAATACAGGGAATTTCTGCTTTTTATCCGGAAAGTAAGGGGAATGTTTACCTTTTGCTACAAAAAAGGGAAATTTCTTCATTTTTGCCCCAAAATTAGAGCAATTTCTGCCTTTTTACCTCAAAATAATTGAAATTTCTGCCTTTTTACACAAAAATAAACAGAATTTCTGTTATTTGGCCCAAAAATAAAAGGAATTTTTGAATTATGCCCTGAAATATGTGAAATTTCTGCAATTTTGCCCTAAAATAAAAGAAATTTTTGCCTCAAAATAAGGGGAATTTCTGTCTCTTTCCCCCAAAATAAAGGATATTTCTGCGTTTTGCCCCCAAATAAGGGGAATTACAGCATTTTTACCTCAAAATAAAGTAAATTTCTGCATTTTTGCCCCAAAATAAGAAAAATTTCTGGCTTTTTTCCTTAAAAATAATTGAAATTTCTGCAATTTTGCCCCAAAATAAGTGAAATTTCTGCAATTTTGCCCCAAAATAAGGGAAATTTCTGGAATTTTGCCCCAAAATGAGGGGAATTTCTGAGTTTTGCCCCAAAATAAGGAGAATTTCTGTGTTTTTGCCCCAACATAGAGGGAATTTCTGCCTTTTTGCCCCACAATTATGAGAATTTCTACAATTTTGCTCCAAAATACAGGGAATTTCTGCCTTTTTGCCCAAAAATAAGGGGAATGCATAACCTTTTGCCATAAACGTGAAAAATTTCTTTATTTTTGCTCCAAAATAAGAAGAATTTTGTTTTTTGCCTCTAAATAAGTGGAATTTCTGTCTTTTTCCCCCAAAACAAAGGGAATTTCTGTATTTTGCCCCAAAATAAGGGGAATTTCTGACTTATTACCCTGAAATAAGTGAAATTTCTGCAATTTTGCCCCAAAATAAGTGAAATTTCTGCAATTTTGCCCCAAAATAAGGGAAATTTCTGGAATTTTGCCCCAAAATAAGGGGAATTCCTGAGTTTTGCCCCAAAATAAGGAGAATTTCTGTCTTTTTGCCCCAACATATAGGGAATTTTTGCCTTTTTGCCCCACAATTAGGGGAATTTCTGCAATTTTGCTCCAAAATACAAGGAATTTCTGCATTTTGCCCGAAAATAGAGGAAATGCATAAGTTTTTGCCATTAAAAAGGAACATTTCTTCATTTTGCTCCAAAATAAGAAGAATTTCGGCTTTTTAGCCTCTAAATAAGTGGAATTTCTGTCTTTTTCCCCCAAAACAAAGGGAATGTTTGTCTTTTTTGTCCCAAAATAAGGGAGATTTCTGACTTATTACCCTGAAATAAGTGAAATTTCTGCAATTTTGCCCCAAAATAAGGGAAATTTCTACCTTTTTGCTCTGAAATATGTGAAATTTCTGCAATTTTACCCCCAAATAAGGTGGATTTCTGCCTTTTTGCCCCAAAATAATGGGAATTTCTACCTTTTTGCCCCAAAAAAAGAAAAATTTTTGCTTTTTTTCTCTAAAATAAGTGAAATTTCTGCAATTTTGCCCTAAAATAAGGGAAATTTCTGCAATTTTTCCCCATAATATGGGAAATTTCTGCAATTTTGCCCCAAAATTAGGAGAATTTCTCCCTTATTGCCCCAAAATAAAGGAAATTTCAGCCTTTATACCTGAAAATAAGTAAAATTTCTGCAATTTTGCACCAAATAGGTGAAATTTCTGCAATTTTGACCCAAAATAAGGTAAATTCCTGCAATTTTGCCCCAAAATAAAGGAAATTTCTAGAATTTTGCCCCAAAATAAGGGGAATTTCTGCCTTTTGCCCCAAAATTAGAAGAATTTCTGCAATTTTGCTCTAAAATACAGGGAATTTCTGCCTTTTTGCCTGAAAATAATGGGAATGCATACCTTTTTGCCATAAAAAGGAAAATTTCTTCATTTTTGCTCCAAAATAAGGGGAATTTCTGCCTTTTTGCTTCTAAATAAATAGAATTTCTTTCTTTTGCCCCCAAAACAAAGGGAATTTCTGTCTTTTTTGCCCCAAAATAAGGGGAATTACTGATTTATTACCCTGAAATAAGTGAAATTTCTGCAATTTTGCCCCAAAATAAGGAAAATTTCTGCAATTTTGCCCCAATGTAAATGAAATTTCTGCAATTTTGCCCCAAAATTAGGAGAAACTCTGACTGTTTGCTCCCAAAAAAGGAGATTTTATGTCTTTTTGACCCAAAATAAGGAGAATTTCTGCCTTTTTGCCCAAAAATTATGAGAATTTCTGCAATTTTGCTTCAAAATACGGGAAATTTCTGCTTTTAATCCCGAAAGTAAGAGGAATGTATACCTTTTCTCACAAAAAAAGGATTTTCTTCATTTTTGCCCCAAAATAAAAGAAATTTCTGCATTTTTGCCACAAAATAAGGGGAATTTCTGTCTTTTTGCCCCAAAATAAGGGAAATTTCTGCCTTTTTGCCTCCAAATAAAAAGAATTTCGGACTTTTTACCTCAAAATAAGGGGAATTTCTGCATTTTTGCCCCAAAATAAGGAAAATCTCTGGCTTTTTTCCCTAAAATAAGTGAAATTTCTGCAATTTTGCCCCAAAATAAGTGAAATTTCTTCAATTTTGCCCCAAAATAAGGGAAATTTCTGGAATTTTGCCCCAAAATAAGGGGAATTTCTGAGTTTTGCCCCAAAATAAGGAGAATTTCTTTCTTTTTGCCCCAACATATAGGGAATTTCTGCCTTTTTGCCCCACAATTAGGGGAATTTCTGCAATTTTGCTCCAAAATACAGGGAATTTCTGCCTTTTACCCCGAAAATAAGGGGAATGCATAATTTTTGAAATAAATGAGAAAAATTTCTTCATTTTTGCTCCAAAATAAGAATTTCTGCTTTATTGCCTCTAAATAAGTGGAATTTCTGTCTTTTTTCATTAAAACAAAGGGAATTTCTGTCTTTTTTGCCCCAAATTAAGGGGAATTTCTGACTGTTTGCTCCCGAAAAAGATGATTTTCTGTGTTTTTACCAAAAAATAAGGAGAATTTCTGCCTTTTTGCCCGAAAATTGAGAGAATTTCTGCAATTTTGCTTCAAAATACAGGGAATTTCTGCTTTTTATCCGGAAAGTAAGGGGAATGTTTACCTTTTGCTACAAAAAAGGGAAATTTCTTCATTTTTGCCCCAAAATTAGAGCAATTTCTGCCTTTTTACCTCAAAATAATTGAAATTTCTGCCTTTTTACACAAAAATAAACAGAATTTCTGTTATTTGGCCCAAAAATAAAAGGAATTTTTGAATTATGCCCTGAAATATGTGAAATTTCTGCAATTTTGCCCTAAAATAAAAGAAATTTTTGCCTCAAAATAAGGGGAATTTCTGTCTCTTTCCCCCAAAATAAAGGATATTTCTGCGTTTTGCCCCCAAATAAGGGGAATTACAGCATTTTTACCTCAAAATAAAGTAAATTTCTGCATTTTTGCCCCAAAATAAGAAAAATTTCTGGCTTTTTTCCTTAAAAATAATTGAAATTTCTGCAATTTTGCCCCAAAATAAGTGAAATTTCTGCAATTTTGCCCCAAAATAAGGGAAATTTCTGGAATTTTGCCCCAAAATAAGGGGAATTTCTGAGTTTTGCCCCAAAATAAGGAGAATTTCTGTGTTTTTGCCCCAACATAGAGGGAATTTCTGCCTTTTTGCCCCACAATTATGAGAATTTCTACAATTTTGCTCCAAAATACAGGGAATTTCTGCCTTTTTGCCCAAAAATAAGGGGAATGCATAACCTTTTGCCATAAACGTGAAAAATTTCTTTATTTTTGCTCCAAAATAAGAAGAATTTTGTTTTTTGCCTCTAAATAAGTGGAATTTCTGTCTTTTTCCCCCAAAACAAAGGGAATTTCTGTATTTTGCCCCAAAATAAGGGGAATTTCTGACTTATTACCCTGAAATAAGTGAAATTTCTGCAATTTTGCCCCAAAATAAGGGAAATTTTTGCCTTTTTGCCCTGAAATATGTGAATTTACTGCAATTTTACCCCAAAATAAGGTGAATTTCTGCTTTTTTGCCCCAAAATAATGGGAATTTCTGCCTTTTTGCCCCAAAATAAGAAAATTTTTTTTCTTTTTTTCTCTGAAATAAGTGAAATTGCTGCAATTTTGCTCTAAAATAAGGAAAATTTTTGCAATATTTCCCAATAATAAGGGAAATTTCTGCAATTTAGCCCCAAAATAAAAGGAATTTCTTCCTTTTTGCCCCAAACTAAAGGAAATTTCAGACTTTTTACCTGAAAATAAGTGAAATTTCTGCAATTTTGCCCCAAATAAAAAAAATTTCTGCAATTTTGCCCCAAAATAAGGTAAATTCCTGCAATTTTGCCCCAAAATAAAGGAAATTTCTTGAATTTTGCCCCAATATAAAGGGAATTTATGATTTTTGCCCCAAAATAAAGGGAATTTCTGCCTTTTGCCCCAAATTTAGGGGAATTTCTGCAATTTTGCCCCAAAATATGGGGAATTTCTGCCTTTTTGCCCGAAAATAATGGGAATGCATACCTTTTTGCCATAAAAAGGGAAACTTCTTCATATTTGCTCCAAAATAAGGGGAATTTCTGCCTTCTTGCCTCTAAATAAGTGGAATTTCTTCTTTTTCCCCCAAAACAAAGGGAATTTCTGTATTTTTTGCCCCAAATTAAGGGGAATTTCTGACTTATTACCCTGTAATAAGTAAAATTTCTGCAATTTTGCCACAAAATAAGGGATATTTCTGCCTTTTTGCCCCCATATAAGGGGAATTTCAGCCTTTTTACCTCAAAATAAGGGGAATTTCTGCCTTTTTTCCCCAAAATAACAAAATTCCTTTTTTCCCTGAAATAAGTGAAATTTCTGCAATTTTGCACAAAATAAATGAAATTTCTGAAATTTTGCCCCAGAATAAGGGAAATTTCTGGAATTTTGCCCCAAAATAAGTGGAATTTCTGAGTGTTGCCCCAAAATAACTAGAATTTCCGTCTTTTTCCCCAACATATAGGGAATTTCTGCATTTTTGCCCCACAATTAGGGGAATTTTTGCAATTTTGCTCCAATATACGTAGAATTTCTGCCTTTTTGCCCGATAATAAGAAGAATGCATACCTTTTTGCCTTAAAAAAGGGAAATTTCTTCATTTTTGCTTCAAAATAAGGGGAATTTCTGCTTTTTTGCCTCTAAATAAGTGGAATTTCTGTCTTTTTCCCCCAAAACAAAGGGATTTTCTGTCTTTTTTGCCCCAAAATAAGAAAATTTTCTGACTTATTACTCTGAAATAAGTGAGGTTTCTGCAATTTTGCCCCAAAATAAGGGAAATTTTTGCCTTTTTGCCCACAAATAAGGGGAATTTCACCGTTTTTAACTCAAACTAAGGGGATTTTCTGAATTTTTGCCACAAAATATTAGGAATTTCTCCCTTTTTGCCCCAAAATAAGGGAAATTTCTGCCTATTTTCCCTGAAGTAAGTGAAATTTCTGCAATATTGCCCCAAAATAAGTGAAATTTCTGAATTTTGCCCCAAAATAAAGAGAATTTCTGTCTTTTTGTCCCAACATATAGGGAATTTCTTTTTTTTTTGCACCACAATTAGGGGAATTTCTTCAATTTTGCTACAAAATACGGGGAATTTCTGCCTTTTTGCACGAAAATAAGAGGAATGCATAACTTTTTGCCATAAAAAAGGGAAATTTCTTCATTTTTGGTCCAAAATAAAAGGAATTTCTGCCTTTTTGCTTCTCAATAAGTGGAATTTCTGTCTTTTTCCCCCAAAACAAAGGGAATTTCTGTTTTTTTTTTGGCCCAAAATAATGGGAATTTCTGACTTATTACCCTGAAATAAGTGAAATTTCTGCAATTTTGCCCCAAAATAAGGGAAATTTCTGCTTTTTCTCCCTGAAATCTGTTAAATTTCTGCAATTTTACCTCAAAATAAGGTGAATTTCTCCTTTTTTGCCCCAAAATAATGGGAATTTCTGCCTTTTTGCCCCAAAATAAGAAAAATTTTTGCTTTTTTTCTCTGAAATAAGTGAAATTGCTGCAATTTTGCTCTAAAATAAGAAAAATTTCTGCAATTTTTCCCAATAATATGGGAAATTTCTGCAATTTTGCTCCAAAATAAGGGGAATTTCTCCCTTTTTGCCCCAAACTTAAGGAAATTTCAGCCTTTTTACCTGAAAATAAGTGAAATTTCTGCAATTTTGCCCCAAATAAGAAAAATTTCTGCAATTTTGCCCCAAAATAAGGTAAATTCCGGCAATTTTGCCCCAAAATAAAGGAAATTTCTTGAATTTTTCCCCAAAATAAGGGGAATTTATGATTTTTGCCCCAAAATAAAGGGAATTTCTGCCTTTTGCCCCAAATTTAGGGGAATTTCTGCAATTTTGCCCCAAAATATGGGGAATTTCTGCCTTTTTGCCCGAAAATAATGGGAATGCATACCTTTTTGCCATAAAAAGGGAAATTTCTTCATTTTTGCTACAAAGTAAGGGGAATTTCTGACTTCTTGCCTCTAAATAAGTGGAATTTCTTCTTTTTCCCCGAAAACAAAGGGAATTTCTGTCTTTTTCACCCCAAATTAAGGGGAATTTGTGACTTATTACCCTGTAATAAGTGAAATTTCTGCAATTTTGCCCCAAAATAAAGGATATTTCTGCCTTTTTGACCCCAAATAAGGGGAATTTCAGCCTTTTTACCTCAAAATAAGGGGAATTTCTGCCTTTTTGCCCCAAAATAACAAAATTCCTTTTTTACCCTGAAATAAGTGAAATTTCTGCAATTTTGCCCAAAATAAGTGACATTTCTGCAATTTTGCCCCAGAATAAGAAAAATTTCTGGAATTTTGCCCCAAAATAAAGGGGATTTCTGAGTTTTGCCACAAAATAAGGAGAATTTCTCTGTTTTCGCCCCAACATATAGGGAATTTCTGCCTTTTTGCCCCACAATTAGGTGAATTTCTGCAATTTTGCTTCAAAATACAGGGAATTTCTGCCTTTTTGCCCGAAAAAAAGGGAAATGCATAACTTTTTGAAATAAACGAGGAAAATTTCGTCATTTTTGTTCCAAAATAAGAAGAATTTCGGCTTTTTAGCCTCTAAATAAGTGGAATTTCTGTCTTTTTTCCCCAAAACAAAGGGAATTTCTGTATTTTTCACCAAAATAAGGGGAATTTCTGACTTAATACCCTGAAATAAGACAAATTTCTGCAATTTTGCCGCAAAATAAGGGAAATTTCTGCCTTTTGCCCTGAAATATATGAAATTTCTGCAATTTTACCCCAAAATAAGGTGAATTTCTGCCTTTTTGCCCCAAAATAATGGGAATTTCTGCCTTTTTGTTTCAAAATAAGAAAAAATTTTGCATTTTTTCTTTGAAATAAGTGAAATTTCTGCAATTTTGCCCTAAAATAAGGGAAATCTCTGCAATTTTTCCCCATAATAAGGGAAATTTCTGAAATTTTGCCCCAAAATAAGAGGAATTTCTCGCTTTTTGCCCCAAAGTAAAGGAAATTTCAGCCTTTTACCTGAAATAAGTGAAATTTCTGCAATTTTGCCCCAAATAATGGAAATTTCTGCAATTTTGCCCCAAAACAAGGTAAATTCCTGCAATTTTGCGCCAAAATAAAGGAAATTTCTGGAATTTTGCCCCAAAATAAGGGGAATTTATGATTTTTGCCTCAAAATAAAGGGAATTTCTGACTTTTGCCCCAAAAGGAGGGGAATTTCTGCAATTTTGCTCCAAAATACAGGGAATTTCTGCTTTTTTTCCCGAAAATAATGGGAATGCATACCTTTTTGCCATAAAAAGGGAAATTTTTTCATTTTTGCTCCAAAATAAGTGGAATTTCTTCCTTTTTGCCTTTAAATAAGTGGAATTTCTGTCTTTTTTCCCCAAAACAAAGGGAATTTCTGTCTTTTTTGCCCCAAAATAAGGGGAATTTCTGACTTATTACCCTGAAATAAGTGAAATTTCTGCAACTTTACCCCAAAATAAGGGACATTTTTTCAATTTTGCCCCAATGTAAAGGAAATTTCTGCAATTTTGCCCCAAAATAAGGGAAATTTCTGCCTTTTTGCCCTGAAATATGTGAAATTTCTGCAATTTATCCCCAAAATAAGGTGAATTTCTGCCTTTTTGCCCCAAAATAATGGGAATTTCTGCCTATTTGTTTCAAAATAAGAAAAAATTTTGCTTTTTTTTCTCTGAAGTAAGTGAAATTTCTGCAATTTTGCCCCTAATAATGGAAATTTCTGCAATTTTGCCCCAAAACAAGGTAAATTCCTGCAATTTTGCCCCAAAATAAAGGAAATTTCTGGAATTTTGCCCCAAAATAAGGGGAATTTATGATTTTTGCCCCAAAATAAAGGGAATTTCTGCCTTTTGCCCCAAAATTATGGGAATTTCTGCAATTTTGCTCCAAAATACAGGGAATTTCTGCCTTTTTGCCCGAAAATAATGGGAATGCATACCTTTTTGCCATAAAAAGGGAAATTTCTTCATTTTTGCTCCAAAATAAGTGGAATTTCTTCATTTTTGCCTGTAAATAAGTGGAATTTCTGTCTTTTTCCCCCAAAACAAAGGGAATTTCTGTCTTTTTTGCCCCCCAAAAAGGGGAATTTCTGACTTATTACCCTGAAATAAGTGAAATTTCTGCAACTTTGCCCCAAAATAAGGGGAATTTTTTCAATTTTGCCCCAATGTAAATAAAATTTCTGCAATTTTGCCCCAAAATTAGGGGAATTTCTCACTGTTTGCTCCCGAAAAAGAAGATTTTCTGTCTATTTGCCCCAAAATAAAGAGAATTTCTGCCTTTTTGCACGAAAATTGAGAGAATTTCTGCAATTTTGCTTCAAAATATGGGGAATTTCTGCTTATTATCCAGAAAGTAAGGGAAATGTATACCTTTTGCCACATAAAAAGAGAAATGTCTTCATTTTTGTCCCAAAATAAGAGGAATTTCAGCCTTTTTACATAAAAATAAGTGAAATTTCTTACTTTTTACCCAAAAATAAACGGAATTTCTGTCTTTTTGCCCCAAAATAAAAGGAATTTTTGAATTATGCCCTGAAATAGTTGAAATTTCTGCAATTTTGCCCCAAAATAAAAGAAATTTCTGCATTTTTGCCACAAAATAAGGGGAATGTCTGTTTTTTTGCCCCAAAATAAGGGAAATTTCTGCCTTTTTGCCCCCAAATAAGGGGAATTTCAGCCTTTTTACCTCAAAATAAGGGGAATTTCTTCATTTTTGGCCTAAAATAAGGAAATTTTCTGCCTTTTTTTCCTGAAATAAGTGAAATTTCTGCAATTTTGCCCCAAAATAAGTGAAATTTCTGCAATTTTGCCCCAAAATATGGGAAATTTCTGGAATTTTGCCCCAAAATAAGGAAAATTTCTTAGTTTTGCCCCAAAATAAGGAGAATTTCTGTCTTTTTGCCCCAACATATAGGGAATTTCTGCCTTTTTGCCCCAGAATTAGGGGAATTTCTGCAATTTTGCGTCAAAATACAAGGAATTTCTGCATTTTTCCCGAAAATAGAGGAAATGCATAAGTTTTTGCCATAAAAAAGGAAAATTTCTTCATTTTTGCTCCAAAATAAGAAGAATTTCGGCTTTTTAGCCTCTAAATAAGTGGAATTTCTGTCTTTTTCCCCCAAAACAAAAGGAATTTCTGTCTTTTCTGTCCCAAAATAAGGGAAATTTCTGATTATTACCCTGAAATAAGTGAAATTTCTACAATTTTGCCCCAAAATAAGGGAAATTTTTACCTTTTTGCCCTGAAATATGTAAAATTTCTGCAATTTTACCCCAAAATAAGGTGAATTTCTGCCTTTTTGCCCCAAAATACGGGGAATTTCTGCCTTTTTGCCCGAAAATAATGGGAATGCATATCTTTTTGCCATAAAATGGGATTTTTCTTCATTTTTGCACCAAAATAAGGGGAATTTCTGCCTTCTTGCCTCTAAATAAGTGAATTTCTTCTTTTTCCCCTAAAACAAAGGGAATTTCTGTCTTTTTTGCCCCAAATTAAGAAGAATTTCTGACTTATTACCCTGTTATAAGTTAAATTTCTGCAATTTTGCCCCAAAATAAGAGATATTTCTGCCTTTTTGTCCCCAAATAAGGGGAAATTCAGCCTTTTTACCTCAAAATAAGGGGAATTTCTGCCTTTTTGCCCCAAAATAACAAAATTCCTTTTTTTCCCTGTAATAAGTGAAATTTCTGCAATTTTGCCCAAAATAAGTGAAATTTCTGCAATTTTGCCCCAGAATAAGGGAAATTTCTGGAATTTTGCCCCAAAATAAGTGGAATTTCTGAGTTTTGCCTCAAAATAAGGAGAATTTCTGTCTTTTGCCCCAACATATAGGGAATGTCTGCATTTTTGCCCCACAATTAGGGAAATTTTTGCAATTTTGCTCCAATATACAAGGACTTTCTGCCTTTTTGCCCGAAAATAAGAATGCATACCTTTTTGCCTAAAAAAGGGGAAATTTCTTCATTTTTGCTTCAAAATAATGGGAATTTCTGCTTTTTTGGCTCTAAATAAGTGGAATTTCTGTCTTTTTCCCCCAAAACAAAGGCATATTCTGTCTTTTTTGCCCCAAAATAAGAAACATTTCTAAATTATTACTCTGAAATAAGTGAGGTTTCTGCAATTTTGCCCCAAAATAAGGGAAATTTTTGCCTTTTTGCCCTCAAATAAGAGGAATTTCATCTTTTTTACCTCAAAATAAGAAGAATTTCTGCATTTTTGCCACAAAATATTATGAATTTCTGCCTTTTTGCCCCAAAATAAGGAAAATTTCTGCCTTTTTTCCCTGAAGTAAGTGAAATTTCTGCAATATTGCCCCAAAATAAGTGGAATTTCTGAGTTTTGCCCCAAAATAAGGAGAATTTCTGTCTTTTTGCCCCAACATATAGAAAATTTCTGCCTTTTTGCACCACAATTAGGGGAATTTCTGCAATTTTGCTCCAAAATACGGGGAATTTCTGCCTTTTTGCACGAAAATAAGAGGAATGCATAACTTTTTGCCATAAAGAAGGGAAATTTCTTCATTTTTGCTCCAAAATAAAAGGAATTTCTGCCTTTATGCTTCTCAATAAGTGGAATTTCTGTCTTTTTCCCCCAAAACAAAGGAAATTTCTGGGTTTTTTTGGCCCAAAATAAGGGTAATTTCTGACTTATTACCCTGAAATAAGTGAATTTTCTGCAATTTTGCCCCAAAATAAAGGAAATTTCTGCTTTTTTGCCCTGAAATCTGTGAAATTTCTGCAATTTTACCTCAAAATAAGGTGAATTTCTCATTTTTTGCCCCAAAATAATGGGAATTTCTGCCTTTTTGCCCCAAAATAAGAAAAATTTTTGCTTTTTTTCTCTGAAATAAGTAAATTGCTGCTATTTTGCTCTAAAATAAAGAAATTTTCTGCAATTTTTCCCAATAATATGGGAAATTTCTGCAATTTTGCCCCAAAATAAGGGGAATTTCTTTCTTTTTGCCCCAAACTAAAGGAAATTTCAGCCTTTTTACCTGAAAATAAGTGAAATTTCTGCAATTTTGCTTCAAATAAGAAAAATTTCTGCAATTTTGCCCCAAAATAAGGTAAATTCCTGCAATTTTGCCCCAAAATAAAAAAAAAATTTCTTGAATTTTGTCCCAAAATAAGGGGAATTTATGATTTTTGCCCCAAAATAAAGGGAATTTCTGCCTTTTGCCCCAAATTTAGGGGAATTTCTGCAATTTTGCCCCAAAATATGGGGAATTTCTGCCTTTTTGCCCGAAAATAATGGGAATGCATAACTTTTTGCCATAAAAAGGGAAATTTCTTCATTTTTGCTGCAAAATAAAGGGAATTTCTGCCTTCTTGCCTCTAAATAAGTGGAATTTCTTCTTTTTCCCCCAAAACAAAGGGAAGTTCTGTCTTTTTTGCCCCAAATTAAGGGGAATTTGTGACTTATTACCCTGTAATTAGTGAAATTTCTGCAATTTTGCCCCAAAATAAAGGATATTTCTGCCTTTTTCACCCCAAATAAGGGGAATTTCAGCCTTTTTACCTCCAAATAAGGGGAATTTCTGCCTTTTTGCCCCAAAATTACAAAATTCCTTTTTTACCCTGAAATAAGTGAAATTTCTGCAATTTTGCCCAAAATAAGTGAAATTTCTGCAATTTTGCCCCAGAATATGGGAAATTTCTGGAATTTTGCCCCAAAATAAGGGGAATTTCTGAGTTTTGCCCCAAAATAAGGAGAATTTCTGTGTTTTCGCCCCAACATATAGGGAATTTCTGCCTTTTTGCCCCACTATTAGGGGAATTTCTGCAATTTTGCTCCAAAATACAGGGAATTTCTGCCCTTTTGCCCGAAAATAAGGGGAATGCATAACTTTTTGAAATAAACAAGGAAAATTTCTTCATTTTTGCTCCAAAATAAGAAGAATTTCGGCTTTTTAGCCTCTAAATAAGTGGAATTTCTGTCTTTTTCCCCCAAAACAAAGGGAATTTCTGTATTTTTCTCCAAAATAAGGGGAATTTCTGACTTATTACCCTAAAATAAGTGAAATTTCTGCAATTTTGCCCCAAAATAAGGGAAATTTCTGCCTTTTTGCCCTGAAATATGTGAAATTTCTGCAATTTTACCCCAAAATAATGTGAATTTCTGCCTTTTTGCCCAAAATAATAGGAATTTCTGCCTTTTTGTTTCAAAATAAAAAAAAATTTGCTTTTTTTCTCTGAAATAAGTGAAATTTCTGCAATTTTGCCCTAAAATAAGGAAAATTTCTGCAATTTTTCCCCATAATAAGTAAAATTTCTGAAATTTTGCCCCAAAATAAGAGGAATTTCTTTTTTTTGCCCCAGAGTAAAGGAAATTTCAGCCTTTTTACCAGAAATAAGTGAAATTTCTGCAATTTTGCCACAAAACAAGGTAAATTCCTGCAATTTTGCCCCAAAATAAAGGAAATTTATGGAATTTTGACCCAAAATAAAGGGGAATTTATGATTTTTGCCCCAAAATAAAGAGAATTTCTGCCTTTTGCCCCAAAATTAGGGGAATTTCTGCAATTTTGTTCCAAAATACAGGGAATTTCTGCCTTTTTGCCCGAAAATAATGGGAATGCATACCTTTTTGCCATAAAAAGGGAAATTTTTTCATTTTTGCTCCAAAATAAGTGGAATTTCTTCCTTTTTGCCTTTAAATAAGTGGAATTTCTGTCTTTTTTCCCCAAAACAAAGGGAATTTCTGTCTTTTTTGCCCCAAAATAAGGGGAATTTCTGACTTATTACCCTGAAATAAGTGAAATTTCTCCAACTTTGCCCCAAAATAAAAGAAATTTTTTCAATTTTGCCCCAATGTAAAGGAAATTTCTGCAATTTTGCCCCAAAATAAGGGGAATTTCTAACTGTTTGCTTTCGAAAAAGGAGATTTTTTTGTATTTTTGCCCCAAAATAAGGAGAATTTCTGCCTTTTTGGACGAAAATTGAGATAATTTCTGCAATTTTGCTTCAAAATACGGGGAATTTCTGCTTATTATCCCGAAAGTAAGGGGAATGTATACCTTTTGCCTCAAAAAAAAGGGAAATGTCTTCATTTTTGTCCCAAAATAAGAGGAATTTCAGCCTTTTTTCCTAAAAATAGTGAAATTTCTGCCTTTTTACCCAAAAATAAACGGAATTTCTGTTTTTGCCCCAAAATAAAAAGAATTTTTGAATTATGCCCTGAAATATGTGAAATTTCTGCAATTTTGCCCCAAAATAAGTGAAATTTCTGCAATTTTGCCCCAAAATAAGGGAAATTTCTGAAATTTTGCCCCAAAATAAGGGGAATTTCTGAGTTTTGCCCCAAAATAAGGAGAATTTCTGTCTTTTTGCCCCAACATATAGGGAATTTCTGCCTTTTTGCCCCAGAATTAGGGGAATTTCTCCAATTTTGCTTCAAAATACAAGGAATTTCTGCATTTTGCCCGAAAATAGAGGAAATGCATAAGTTTTTGACATAAAAAAGGAAAATTTCTTCATTTTTGCTCCAAAATAAGAAGAATTTCGGCTTTTTAGCCTCTAAATAAGTGGAATTTCTGTCTTTTTCCCCCAAAACAAACGGAATTTCTGTCTTTTCTGTCCCAAAATAAGGGAAATTTCTGATTATTACCCTGAAATAAGTGAAATTTCTGCAATTTTGCCCCAAAATAAGGGAAATTTTTACCTTTTTGCCCTGAAATATGTAAAATTTCTGCAATTTTACCCTAAAATAAGGTGAATTTCTGCCTTTTTGCCCCAAAATAATGGGAATTACTAACTTTTTGCCCCAAAAAAGGAAAATTTTTGATTTTTTTCTCTGAAATAATGAAATTTCTGCAATTTTGCCCTAAAATAAGGGAAATTTCTTCAATTTTTCCCCATAATAAGGGAAATTTCTGCAATTTTGCCCCAAAATAAGGGGAATTTCTCCCTTTTTGCCCCAAAATAAAGGAAATTTCAGCCTTTTACCTGAAAATAAGTAAAATTTCTGCAATTTTGAACCAAATAGGTGAAATTTCTGCAATTTTGCCCCAAAATAAGGTAAATTCCTGCAATTTTGCCCCAAAATAAAGGAAATTTCTGGAATTTTGCCCCAAAATAAGGGGAATTTCTGCCTTTTGCCCCAAAATTAGAAGAATTTCTGCAATTTTGCTCCAAAATATAGGGAATTTCTGCCTTTTTGCCTAAAAATAATGGGAATGCATACCTTTTTGCCATAAAAAGGGAAATTTCTTCATTTTTTCTCCAAAATAACGGGAATTTCTGCCTTTTTGCCTCTAAATAAGTGGAATTTCTGTCTTTTTCCCCCAAAACAAAGGAAATTTCTGTCTTGTTGTCCCCAAAATAAGGGGAATTTCTGACTTATTACCCTGAAATAAGTGTAATTACTGCAATTTTGCCACAAAATAAGAGAAATTTCTGCAATTTTGCCACAATATAAAGGAAATTTTGGCAATTTTGCCCCAAAATAAGGGGAATTTCTGACTTATTAACCTGAAATAAGTGAAATTTCTGCAATTTTGCCTTAAAATAAGAGAAATTTCTGCAATTTTGCCCCAATGTAAAAAAAAATTTCTGCAATTTTGCCCCACAATATGGGGAATTTCTGACTGTTTGCTCCTTAAAAAGGAGATTTTCTGTCTTTTTGCCTCAAAATAAAAAGAATTTCTGCTTTTTGCCCAAAAATTGAGAGAATTTCTGCAATTTTGCTTCAAAATACGGGGAATTTCTGCTATTTATCCCGAAAGTAAGAGAAATGTATACCTTTTGCCACAAAAAAAGGAAATTTTTTCATTTTTGCCCCCCAAAAAAAGGAATTTCTGCCTTTTTACCCCAAATTAGTGAAATTTCTGCCTTTTTACCACAAAATAAACAGAATTTCTGTCTTTTTGCCCCAAAATAAAAGGAATTTTTGAATTATGCCCTGAAATAAGTGAAATTCCTGCAAATTTGCCCCAAAATAAAAGAAATTTCTGCATTTTTGCCATAAAATAAAGGGAATTTCTGTCTTTTTGCCCCCAAATAAGGGGAATTTCAGCCTTTTTACCTCAAAATAAGGGGAATTTCTGCATTTTTGCCCCAAAATAAGGAAAATTTCTGCCTTTTTTCCCTGATATAAGTGAAGTTTCTTCAATTTTGCCCCAAAATAAGGGAAATTTCTGCCTTTTTGCCCTGAAATATGTGAAATTTCTGCAATTTTACCCAAAAATAAGGTGAATTTCTGAGTTTTTGCCCCAAAATAAGAAAAATTTTTGTTTTTTTCTCTGAAATAAGTGAAATTTCTGCAATTTTGCCCAAAAATAAGGGAAATTTTTGACTTTTTGCCCTGAAATATGTGAAATTTCTGCATTTTTACCCAAAAATAAGGTGAAATTCTGACTTTTTGCCCCAAAATAAGGGAAATTTCTGGCTTTTTGCCCCAAAATAAGAAAAATTTTTGCTTTTTTTCTCTGAAATAAGTGAAATTTCTGCAATTTGGCCCTAAAATAAAGGAAATTTCTGCAATTTTTCCCCATAATAAAGGAAATTTCTGTAACTTTGCCTTAAAATAAAAGGAATTTCTTCCTTTTTACCCCAAAATAAAGGAAATTTCAGCCTTTTTACCTAAAAATAAGTGAAATTTCTGCAATTTTGCCCCAAAATAAAATAAATTCCTGCAATTTTGCCCCAAAATAAAAAAAAAAAATTTCTGGAATTCTGCCCCAAAATAAGAGGAATTTCTGATTTTTGTCCCATAATAAAGGGAATTTCTCCCTTTTGCCCCAAAATTAGGGGAATTTCTGAAATTTTGCTCCAAAATACGGGGAATTTCTGCCTTTTTGCCCGAAAATAATGGGAATGCATACCTTTTTGCCATAAAAAGAAAAATTTCTTCATTTTTGCTCCAAAATAACGGGAATTTCTGCATTTTTACCTCTAAATAATTGGAATTTCTGTCTTTTTCCCTCAAGACAAAGGGAATTTCTGTCTTTTTTCCCCAAAATAATGGGAATTTCTGCCTTTTGCCCCAAAATTAGGACATTTTCTGCAATTTTGCTCCAAAATACAAGGAATTTCTGCCTTTTTGCCCGAAAATAATGGGAATGCATAACTTTTTGCCATAAAAAGGGAAATTTCTTCATTTTTGCTCCAAAATAAAGGGAATTTCTGTCTTTTGCCCCACAATTAGGGGAATTTCTGCAATTTTGCTCCAAAATACGGGGAATTTCTGCCTTTTTGCCCGAAAATAATGGGAATGCATACCTTTTTGCTATAAAAAGGGAAATTTCTTCATTTTTGCTCCAAAATAAATTGAATTTCTGCCTTTTTGCCTCTAAATAAGTGGAATTTCTGTCTTTTTCCCCCAAAACAAAGGGAATTTCTGTCTTTTTTGCCCCAAAATAAGGGGAATTTCTGACTTATTACCCTGAAATAAGTGAAATTTCTGCAACTTTGCCCCAAAATAAGGGAAATTTCTGCAATTTTGCCCCAATGTAAAGGAAATTTCTGCAATTTTGCCCCAAAACAAGGGGAATTTCTGACTGTTTGCTCCTGAAAAAGGAGATTTTCTGTCTTTTTGCCCCAAAATAAAAAGAATTTCTGCCTTTTTGCACGAAAATTGAGAGAATTTCTGCAATTTTGCTTCAAAATACGGGGAATTTCTGCTTTTTATCCCGAAAGTAAGGGGAATGTATACCTTTTGCCACAAAAAAAGGAAATTTCTTCATTTTTGCCCCAAAATAAGAGGATTTCTGCATTTTTACCTCAAAATAAGTGAAATTTATGCCTTTTTACCCAAAAATAAACGGAATTTCTGACTTTTTGTCCCAAAATAAAAGGAATTTTTGAATTATGCCCTGAAATAGGTGAAATTTCTGCAATTTTGCCCCAAAATAAAAAAAATTTCTGCATTTTTGCCACAAAATAAAGAGAATTTCTGTTTTTTTGCCCCAAAATAAGGGAAATTTCTGCATTTTTGCCCCCAAATAATTGGAATTTCAGCCTTTTTACCTCAAAATAAGGGGAATTTCTGCATTTTTGCCCCAAAATAAGGAAAATTTCTGCCTTTGTTCCCTGAAATAAGTGAAATTTCTGCAATTTTGCCCCAAAATAAGCTAAATTTCTGCAATTTTGACCCAAAATAAGAGAAATTTCTGGAATTTTGCCCCAAAATAAGGGGAATTTCTGAGTTTTGCCCCAAAATAAAGAGAATTTCTGTCTTTTTTCCCCAACATATAGAAAAATTCTGCCATTTTGCCCCAGAATTAAGGGAATTTCTGCAATTTTGCTCCAAAATACGGGGAATTTCTGCATTATGCCCGAAAATAGAGGAAATGCATAAGTTTTTGCCATAAAAGAGAAAAATTTCTTCATTTTTGGTACAAAATAAGAAGAATTTCGGCTTTTTAACCTCTAAATAAGTTGAATTTCTGTCTTTTTCCCCCCAAAAAAGAGAATTTCTCTTTCTTTGCCCCAAAATACGGGGAATTTCTGACTTATTTCCCTGAAATAAGTGAAATTTCTGCAATTTTGCCCCAAAATAAGGGAAATTTCTGCCTATTTGCCCTGAAATATGTGAAATTTCTGCAATTTTACTCCAAAATAAGGTGAATTTTGCCTTTTGCACCAAAATAATGGGAATTTCTGCCTTTTTGTCCCAAAATAAGAAAAATTTTTGCTTTTTTTCTCTGAAATAATTGAAATTTCTGCAATTTTTCCCCATAATAAAGGAAATTTCTGCAATTTTGCCCCAAAATAAGAACAATTTCTCACCTTTTGCCCCAAAATAATGGAAATTTCAGCCTTTTTACCTGAAAATAAGTGAAATTTCTGCAATTTTACACTAAATAATGGAAATTTCTGCAATTTTGCCTCAAAATAAGGTAAATTCCTGCAATTTTACCCCAAAATAGAGGAATTTTCTGGAATTTTGCCCCAAAATAAGGGGATTTTCTGATTTTTGCCCCAAAATAAAGGGAATTTCTGCCTTTTGCCCCAAAATTACAGGAATTTCTGCAATTTTGCTCAAAAATACGGGGAATTTCTGCCTTTTTGCCCGAAAATAATGGGAATGCATACCTTTGTGCCATAAAAAGGGAAATTTCTTCATTTTTGCTCCAAAATAACAGGAATTTCTGCATTTTTCCTCTAAATCAGTGGAATTTCTGTCTTTTTCCCTCAAAACAAAGGGAATTTCTGTTTTTTGCCCCAAAATAAGGGGAATTTCTGACTTATTACCCTGAAATAAGTGAAATATCTGCAATTTTGCCCCAAAATAAAGGAAATTTCTACTTTTTGCCCTGAAATATGTGAAATTTCTGCAATTTTACCCCAAAATAAGGTGAATTTCTGCCTTTTTGCCACAAAATAATGGGAATTTCTGCATTTTTGCCCCAAAAAAAGAAAAATTTTTGATTTTTTTCTCTGAAATAAGTGAAATTTCTGCAATTTTGTCCTAAAATAAGGGAAATTTCTGCATTTTTGCCACATAATAAGGGGAATTTCTGTCTTTTTGCCACCAAATAAAAGGAATTTCAGCATTTTTACCTCAAAATAAGAGGAATATCTGCATTTTTGCCCCCAAATAAGGAAAATCTCTGCCTTTTTTCCCTGATATAAGTGAAATTTCTGCAATGTTGCCCAAAAATAAGGGAAATTTCTGCCTTTTTGGCCTGAAATATGTGAAATTTCTGCAATTTTACCCCAAAATAAGGTGAATTTCTGCCTTTTGCCCCAAAATAAGAAAAAAAAATTTTTTTCTGAAGTAAGCGAAATTTCTGCAATTTTGCCCTAAAATAAGGGAAATTTCTGCAATTTTTCCCCATAATAAGGGAAATTTCTCAATTATGCCCCAAAATAAAGGGATTTTCTCCCTTTTTGCCCAAAAATAAAGAAAATTGACTTTTTACCTGAAAATAAGTGAAATTTCTGCAATTTTGCCTCAAATAATAGAAATTTCTGCAATTTTTCACCAAAATAAGGCAAATTCCTGCAATTTTGCACCAAAATAAAGGAAATTTCTGGAATTTTGCCCCAAAATAAGAGGAATTTCTGATTTTTGCCCCAAAATAAAGGGAATTTCTGCCTTTTGCCCCAAAATTAGGGGAATTTCTGCAATTTTGCTCCAAAATACGGGGAATTTCTGCCTTTTTGCCCGAAAATAATGGGAATGCATACCTTTTTAACATAAAAAGGGAAATTTCTTCATTTTTGCTCCAAAATAAGGGGAATTTCTTTCTTTTTGCCTTTAAATAAGTGGAATTTCTGTCTTTTTCCCCCAAAACAAAGGGAATTTCTGTCTTTTTTGCCCCAAAATAAGTGGAATTACTGACTTATTACCCTGAAATAAGTGAAATTTCTGCAATTTTGCCCCAAAATAAGGGAAATTTCTGCAATTTTGCCCCAATGTAAAGGAAATTTCTGCAATTTTGCCCAAAAATAAGAGGAAATTCTGAATGTTTGCTCCCGAAAAAAGGATATTTTCTGTATTTTTGCCCCAAAATAAGGAGAATTCCTGCCTTTTTGCCCGAAAATTATGAGAATTTCTGCAATTTTGCTTCAAAATACGGAGAATTTCTGCTTTTAATCCCGAAAGTAAGAGGAATGTATACCTTTTCCCACAAAAAAAAGAATTTCTTCATTTTTGCCCCACAATAAAAGAAATTTCTGCATTTTTGCCACAAAATAAAGGGAATTTCTGTCTTTTTGCCCCAAAATAAGGGAAATTTCTGCCTTTTTGCCTCCAAATAAGGGGAATTTCAGCCTTTTTACCTCAAAATAAGGGGAATTTCTGCACTTTTGCCCCAAAATAAGGAAAATTTCTGCCTTTTTTCCCTAAAATAAGTGAAATTTCTGAAATTTTGCCCCAAAATAAGTGAAATTTCTGCAATTTTGCACCAAAATAAGGGAAATTTCTGGAATTTTGCCCCAAAATAAGGGGAATTTCTGAGTTTTGCCCCAAAATAAGGAGAATTTCTATCTTTTTGCCCCAACATATAGGGAATTTCTGCCTTTTTGCACCACAATTAGGATAATTTCTGCAATTTTGCTCCAAAATACGGGGAATTTCTGCATTTTTGCCCGAAAATAAGGGGAATGCATAACTTTTTGAAATAAACGAGGAAAATTTCTTTATTTTTGCTCCAAAATAAAAAGAATTTCTGCTTTTTTGCCTCTAAATAATTGGAATTTTTGTCTTTTTCCCCCAAAACAGAGGGGATTTCTGTCGTTTTTGCTCCCAAATAAGGGGAATTTCTGACTTATTAACCTGAAATAAGTGAAATTTCTTCAATTTTGCCCCAAAATAAGAGAAATTTCTGCCTTTTTGCCCTGTAATATATGAAATTTCTGCAATTTTACCACAAAATAAGGTGAATTTCTGACTTTTTGCCCCAAAATAATGGAAATTTCTGCCTTTTTTGCCCCAAAATGAGAAAAATATTTGGTTTTTTTCTCTGAAATAAGTGAAATTTCTGCAATTTTGCCCTAAAATAAAGGAAATTTCTGCAATTTTTTCTCATAATAAAGGAAATTTCTGTAATTTTGCCTTAAAATAAGGGGGATTTCTCCCTTTTTGCCCCAAAATAAAGGAAATTTCAGCCTTTTTACCTGAATATAAGTGAAATTTCTACAATTTTGCCACAAAATAAAATAAATTCCTGCAATTTTTCCCCAAAATAAAAAAAATTTCTGGAATTCTGCCCCAAAATAAGAGGAATTTCTGATTTTTGCCCCAAAATAAAGGGAATTTCTGCATTTTGCCCCAAAATTAGGGGAATTTCTGCAATTTTGCTCGAAAATACGGGGAATTTCTGCCTTTTTGCACGAAAATAATGGGAATGCATATTTTATTGCCATAAAAAAGGAAATTTCTTCATTTTTGCTCCAAAATAAGGGGAATTTCTGCTTTGTTGCCTCTAAATAAGTGGAATTTCTGTCTTTTTTCCCCAAAACAAAGGGAATTTCTGTCTTTTTGCCCCAAAATAAAGGGAATTTCTGACTTATTACCCTGAAATAAGTGAAATTTCTGCAATTTTGCCCCAAAATAAGGGAAATTTCTGCCTTTTTGCCCTGAAATATGTGAAATTTATGCAATTTTACCCCAAAATAAGGTGAATTTCTGCCTTTTTGCCCCAAAATAATTGGAATTTCTGCCTTTTTGCCCCAAAAAAGAAAAATTTTTGATTTTTTTCTCTGAAATAAGTGAAATTTCTGCAATTTTGCCCTAAAATAAGAGAAATTTCTGCAATTTTTCCCCATAATAAGGGAAATTTCTGCAATTTTGCCCCAAAATAAGGGGAATTTCTCCCTTTTTGCCCCAAACTAAAGGAAATTTCAGCCTTTTCACCTGAAAATAAGTGAAATTTCTGCAATTTTGCCCCAAATAAGAAAAATTTCTGCAATTTTGCGCCAAAATAAGGTAAATTCCTGCAATTTTGCCCCAAAATAAAGGAAATTTCTGGAATTTTGCCCCAAAATAAGGGGATTTTCTGATTTTTGCCCCAAAATATAGGGAATTTCTGCCTTTTGCCCTAAAATTAGGGGAATTTCTGCAATTTTGCTCCAAAATACGGGGAATTTCTGCCTTTTTGCCCGAAAATAATGGGAATGCATACCTTTTTGCCATAAAAAGGGAAATTTCTTCATTTTTGCTCCAAAATAACGGGAATTTCTGCATTTTTACCTCTAAATAAGTGGAATTTCTGTCTTTTTCCCTCAAGACAAAGGGAATTTCTGTCTTTTTTCCCCAAAATAAAGGGAATTTCTGCCTTTTGCCCCAAAATTAGGACAATTTCTGCAGTTTTGCTCCAAAATACAAGGAATTTCTGCCTTTTGGCCCGAAAATAATGGGAATGCATAACTTTTTGCCATAAAAAGGGAAATTTCTTCATTTTTGCTACAAAATAAAGGGAATTTCTGTCTTTTGCCCCACAATTAGGGGAATTTCTGCAATTTTGCTCCAAAATACGGGGAATTTCTGCCTTTTTGCCCGAAAATAATGGGAATGCATACCTTTTTGCTATAAAAAGGGAAATTTCTTCATTTTTGTTCCAAAATAAATTGAATTTCTGCCTTTTTGCCTCTAAATAAGTGGAATTTCTGTCTTTTTCCCCCAAAACAAAGGTAATTTCTGTCTTTTTTGCCTCAAAATAAGGGGAATTTCTGACTTATTACCCTGATATAAGTGAAATTTCTGCAACTTTGCCCCAAAATACGGGAAATTTCTTCAATTTTGCCCCAATGTAAAGGAAATTTCTGCAATTTTGCCCCAAAATAAGGGGAATTTCTGACTGTTTGCTCCTGAAAAAGGAAATTTTCTGTCTTTTTCCCCAAAATAAGGAGAATTTCTGCCTTTTTGCACGAAAATTGAGAGAATTTCTGCAATTTTGCTTCAAAATACGGGGAATTTCTGCTTTTTATCCCGAAAGTAAGGCGAATGTATACCTTTTGCCACAAAAAAAAAAAGGAAATTTCTTCATTTTTCCCCAAAATAAGAGGAATTTCTGCCTCTTTACCTCAAAATAAGTGAAATTTATGCCTTTTTACCCAAAAATAAACGGAATTTCTGTTTTTTGTCCCAAAATAAAAGGAATTTTTGAATTATGCCCTGAAATAGGTGAAATTTCTGCAATTTTGCTCCAAAATAAAAAAAATTTCTGCATTTTTGCCACAAAATAAGGAGAATTTCTGTTTTTTTGCCCCAAAATAAGGGAAATTTCTGCATTTTTGCCCCCAAATAATGGGAATTTCAGCCTTTTTACCTCAAAATAAGGGGAATTTCTGCATTTTTGCCCCAAAATAAGGAAAATTTCTGCCTTTGTTCCCTGAAATAAGTGAAATTTCTGCAATTTTGCCCCAAAATAAGCTAAATTTCTGCAATTTTGACCCAAAATAAGAGAAATTTCTGGAATTTTGACCCAAAATAAGTGAAATTTCTGAGTTTTGCCCCAAAATAAAGAGAATTTCTGTCTTTTTTCCCCAACATATAGAAAAATTCTGCCATTTTGCCCCACAATTAAGGGAATTTCTGCAATTTTGCTCCAAAATACGGGGAATTTCTGCATTATGCCCGAAAATAGAGGAAATGCATAAGTTTTTGCCATAAAAGAGAAAAATTTCTTCATTTTTGGTACAAAATAAGAAGAATTTCGGCTTTTTAACCTCTAAATAAGTTGAATTTCTGTCTTTTTCCCCCCAAAAAAGGGAATTTCTGTTTTTTTGCCCCAAAATACGAGGAATTTCTGACTTATTTACCTGAAATAAGTGAAATTTCTGCAATTTTGCCCCAAAATAAGGGAAATTTCTGCCTTTTTGCCCTGAAATATATGAAATTTCTGCAATTTTACCCCAAAATAAGGTGAATTTCTGCCTTTTTGCCCCAAAATAATGGGAATTTCTGCATTTTTGCCCCAAAAAAAGAAAAATTTTTGATTTTTTTCTTTGAAATAAGTGAAATTTCTGCAATTTTGTCCTAAAATAAGAAAAATTTCTGCATTTTTGCCACAAAATAAGGGGAATTTCTGTCTTTTTGCAACCAAATAAAAGGAATTTCAGCCTTTTTACCTCAAAATAAGAGGAATATCTGCATTTTTGCCCCAAAATAAGGAAAATCTCTGCCTTTTTTCCCTGATATAAGTGAAATTTCTGCAATTTTGCCCCAAAATAAGGGAAATTTCTGCCTTTTTGGCCTGAAATATGTGAAATTTCTGCAATTTTACCCCAAAATAAGGTGAATTTCTGCCTTTTTGCCCCAAAATAAGAAAAAAAAATTTTTTCTGAAGTAAGTGAAATTTCTGCAATATTGCCCTAAAATAAGGGAAATATCTGCAATTTTTCCCCATAATAAAGGAAATTTCTGCAATTTTGCCCCAAAATAAGAGGAATTACTCACCTTTTGCCCTAAAATAATAGAAATTTCAGCCTTTTTACCTGAAAATAAGTGAAATTTCTGCAATTTTACACCAAATAATGGAAATTTCTGCAATTTTGCCCCAAAATATGGTAAATTCCTGCAATTTTACCCCAAAATAGAGGAAATTTCTGGAATTTTGCCCCAAAATAAGGGGATTTTCTGATTTTTGCCCCAAAATGAAAGGAATTTCGGCCTTTTGCCCCAAAATTAGGGGAATTTCTGCAATTTTGCTCCAAAATACGGGGAATTTCTGCCTTTTTGCCCGAAAATAATGGGAATGCATACCTTTTTGCCATAAAAAGGGAAATTTCTTCATTTTTGCTCCAAAATAACAGGAATTACTGCATTTTACCTCTAAATAAGTGTAATTTCTGTCTTTTTCCCTCAAAAAATAGGGAATTTCTGTTTTTTTGCCCCAAAATAAGGGGAATTTCTGACTTATTACCCTGAAATAAGTGAAATTTCTGCAATTTTGCCCCAAAATAAGGGAAATTTCTACCTTTTGCCCTGAAATATGTGAAATTTCTGCAATTTTACCCCAAAATAAGTGAATTTCTGTTTTTTTGCTCCAAAATAATGGGAATTTCTGCATTTTTGCCCCAAAAAAAGAAAAATTTTTGATTTTTTTCTCTGAAATAAGTGAAATTTCTGCAATTTTGTCCTAAAATAAGGGAAATTTCTGCATTTTTGCCACAAAATAAGGGGAATTTCTGTCTTTTTGCCCCAAAATAAGAAAAAAAAATTTTTTTCTGAAGTAAGTGAAATTTCTGCAATTTTGCCCTAAAATAAGGGAAATTTCGGCAATTTTTCCCCATAATAAGGGAAATTTCTCAATTTTGCCCCAAATTAAGGGGATTTTCTCCCTTTTTGCCCCAAAATAAAGAAAATTCAGACTTTTTACCTGAAAATAAGTGAAATTCCTGCAATTTTGCCTCAAATAAGAGAAATTTCTGCAATTTTTCACCAAAATAAGGCAAATTCCTGCAATTTTGCCCCAAAATAAAGGAAATTTCTGGAATTTTGCCCCAAAATAAGGGGAATTTCTGATTTTTGCCCCAAAATATAGGGAATTTCTGCCTTTTTGCCCGAAAAAATGGGAATGCATACCTTCTTAACATAAAAAGGGCAATTTCTTCATTTTTGCTCCCAAATAGAGGGAATATCTTCCTTTTTGCCTTTAAATAAGTGGAATTTCTGTCTTTTTCCCCCAAAACAAAGGGAATTTCTGTCTTTTTTGCCCCAAAATAAGTGGAATTACTGACTTATTACCCTGAAATAAGTGAAATTTCTGCAATTTTGCCCCAAAATAAGGGAAATTTCTGCAATTTTGCCCCAATGTAAAGGAAATTTCTGCAATTTTGCCCAAAAATAAGGGGAAATTCTGACTGTTTGCTCCCGAAAAAAGGAGATTTTCTGTATTTTTGCCCCAAAATAAGGAGAATTCCTGCTTTTTTGCCCGAAAATTATGAGAATTTCTGCAATTTTGCTTCAAAATACGGGGAAATTCTGCTTTTAATCCCGAAAGTAAGAGGAATGTATACCTTTTCCCACAAAAAAAAAGAATTTCTTCATTTTTGCCACACAATAAAAGAAATTTCTGCATTTTTGCCACAAAATAAAGAGAATTTCTGTCTTTTTGCCCCAAAATAAGGGAAATTTCTGCCTTTTTGCCTCCAAATAAGGGGAATTTCAGCCTTTTTACCTCAAAATAAGGGGAATTTCTGCATATTTGCCTCAAAATAAGGAAAATTTCTGCCTTTTTTCCCTAAAATAAATGAAATTTCTGCAATTTTGCCCCAAAATAAGTGAAATTTCTGCAATTTTGCACCAAATTAAGGGAAATTTCTGGAATTTTGCCCCAAAATAAGGGGAATTTCTGAGTTTTGCCCCAAAATAAGGAGAATTTCTATCTTTTTGCCCCAACATATAGGGAATTTCTGCCTTTTTGCCCCACAATTAGGGGAATTTCTGCAATTTTTCTCCAAAATACGGGGAATTTCTGCATTTTTGCCCGAAAATAAGGGGAATGCATAACTTTTTGAAATAAACGAGGAAAATTTCTTTATTTTTGCTCCAAAATAAGAAGAATTTCTGCTTTTTTGCCTCTAAATAAGGGAATTTCTGTCTTTTTCCCCCAAAGCAGAGGGAATTTCTGTCTTTTTTGCTCCCAAATAAGGGGAATTTCTGACTTATTAACCTGAAATAAGTGAAATTTCTTCAATTTTGCCCCAAAATAAGAGAAATGTCTGCCTTTTTGCCCTGAAATATATGAAATTTCTGCAATTTTACCTCAAAATAAAGTGAATTTCTTACTTTTTGCCCCAAAATAATGGAAATTTCTGCCTTTTTTGCCCCAAAATGAGAAAAATATTTGGTTTTTTTCTCTGAAATAAGTGAAATTTCTGCAATTTTGCCCTAAAATAAAGGAAATTTCTGCAATTTTTTCTCATAATAAGGGAAATTTCTGTAATTTTGCCTTAAAATAAGGGGGATTTCTCCCTTTTTGCCCCAAAATAAAGGAAATTTCAACCTTTTTACCTGAATATAAGTGAAATTTCTACAATTTTGCCACAAAATAAAATAAATTCCTGCAATTTTTCCCCAAAATAAAAAAAAAATTCTGGAATTCTGCCCCAAAATAAGAGGAATTTCTGATTTTTGCCCCAAAATAAAGGGAATTTCTGCATTTTGCCCCAAAATTAGGGGAATTTCTGCAATTTTGCTCGAAAATACGGGGAATTTCTGCCTTTTTGCACGAAAATAATGGGAATGCATATTTTATTGCCATAAAAAAGTAAATTTCTTCATTTTTGCTCCAAAATAAGGGGAATTTCTGCTTTGTTGCCTCTAAATAAGTGGAATTTCTGTCTTTTTTCCCCAAAACAAAGGGAATTTCTGTCTTTTTGCCCCAAAATAAAGGGAATTTCTGACTTATTACCCTGAAATAAGTAAAATTTCTGCAATTTTGCCCCAAAATAAGGGAAATTTCTGCCTTTTTGCCCTGAAATATGTGAAATTTCTGCAATTTTACCCCAAAATAAGGTGAATTTCTGCCTTCTTGCCCCAAAATAAATGGAATTTCTGCCTTTTTGCCCCAAAAAAAAAATTTTTGATTTTTTTTTCTGAAATAAGTGAAATTTCTGCAATTTTGCCCTCAAATAAGGGAAATTTCTGCAATTTTTCCCCATAATAAGGGAAATTTCTGCAATTTTGCCCCAAAATAAGGGGAATTTCTCTCTTTTTGCCCCAAAATAAAGGAAATTTCAGCCTTTTTATCTGAAAATAAGTGAAATTTCTTCAATTTTGCCCCAAATAAGGGAAATTTCTGCAATTTTGCCCCAAAATAAGGTAAATGCCTGCAATTTTGCCCCAAAAATAAAGGAAATTTCTGGAATTTTGCCCCAAAATAAGAGGAATTTCTGATTTTTGCCCCAAAATAGAGGGAATTTCTGCCTTTTGCCCCAAAATTAGGGCAATTTCTGCAATTTTGCTCCAAAATACAGGGAATTTGTGCCTTTTTGCCCGAAAATAATGGGAATGCATACCTTTGTGCTATAAAAAGGGAAATTTCTTCATTTTTGCTCCAAAATAAATGGAATTTCTGCCTTTTTGCCTCTAAATAAGTGGAATTTCTGTCTTTTTCCCCAAAAACAAAGGGAATTTCTGTCTTTTTTGCCCCAAAATAAGGGGAATTTCTGACTTATTACCCTGAAATAAGTGAAATTTCTGCAACTTTGCCCAAAAATCAGGGAAATTTCTGCAATTTTGCCCCAATGTAAAAAAAATTTCTGCAATTTTGCCCCAAAATAAGGGGAATTTCTGACTGTTTGCTCCTGAAAAAAGAGATTTTCTGTCTTTTTGCCCCAAAATAAGGAGAATTTCTGCCTTTTTGCACGAAAATTGAGAGAATTTCTGCAATTTTGCTTCAAAATACAGGGAATTTCTGCTTTTTATCCCGAAAGTAAGGAGAATGTATAGCTTTTGCCACAAAAAAAGGAAATTTCTTCATTTTTGCCCCAAAATAAGAGGAATTTCTGCCTTTTTACCTCAAAATAAGTGAAATTTCTGCCTTTTTACCCAAAAATAAACAGAATTTCTGACTTTTTGCCTCAAAATAAAAGGAATTTTTGAATTATGCCATGAAACAGGTTAAATTTCTGCAATTTTGCCCCAAAATAAAAGAAATTTCTGCATTTTTGCAACAAAATAAGGAGAATTTCTGTTTTTTTGCCCCAAAATAAGGGAAATTTTGCATTTTTTTGCCCAAATAAGGGGTATTTCAGCCTTTACCTCAAAATAAAGGGAATTTCTGCATTTTTGCCTCAAAATAAAATTTCTGGCTTTTTTTCTTGAAATAAGTGAAATTTGTGCAATTTTGCCCCAAAATAAGTGAAATTTCTGCAATTTTTACCCAAAATAAGGGAAATTTCTGGAATTTTGCCCCAAAATAAGGGAAATTTCTGAGTTTTGTTCCAAAATAAGGAGAATTTCTGTCTTTTTGCCCCAACATATAGGGAATTTCTGACTTTTGCCCCAGAATTAGGGGAATTTCTGTAATTTTGCTCCAAAATACGGGGAATTTCTGCATTTTGCCTGAAAATAGAGGAAATGCATAAGTTTTTGCCATAAGAGAGGAAAATTTCTTCATTTTTGCTCCAAAATAAGAAGAATTTCGGCTTTTTTGCCACTAAGTAAGTTGAATTTCTGTCTTTTTCCCCCAAAACAAAGGGAATTTCTGTATTTTTTGCCCCAAAATAAGGGGAATTTCTTACTTATTACCCTGAAATAAGTGAAATTTCTGCAATTTTGCCCCAAAATAAGAGAAATTTCTGCCTTTTTGCCCTCAAATATGTGAAATTTCTGCAATTTTATCCCAAAGTAAGGTGAATTTCTGCCTTTTTGCCCCAAAATAATGGGAATTTCTGCCTTTTTGTCCCAAAATAAGAAAAATTTTTGCGTTTTTTCTCTGAAATAAGTGAAATTTCTGCAATTTTACCCTAAAATAAGGGCAATTTCTGCAATTTTTTCCCATATGAAGGGAAATTTCTGCAATTTTGCCCCAAAATAAGAGGAATTTCTCCCTTTTTGCCCCAAAATAAAAGAAATTTCAGCCTTTTTACCTGAAAATTAGTGAAATTTCTGCAATTTTACCCCAAATAATGGAAATTTCTGCAATTTTGCCCCAAAATAAGGTAAATTCCTGCAATTTTGCCCTAAAATAAAATTTCTGGAATTTTGTCCCATAATAAGGGGATTTTCTGATTTTTGCCCCAAAATAAAGGGAATTTCTGCCTTTTGCCCCAAAATTAGGGAAATTTCTGCAATTTTGCTCCAAAATACGGGGAATTTCTGCTTTTTTGCCCAAAAATAATGGGAATGCATACCTTTTTGCCATAAAAAGGGAAATTTCTTCATTTTTGCTCCAAAATAACGGGAATTTCTGCATTTTTACCTCTAAATAAGTGGAATTTCTGTCTTTTTCCCTCAAAACTAAGGGAATTTCTGTCTTTTTGCCCCAAAATAAGGGGAATTTCTTACTTATTACCCTGAAATAAGTGAAAATTCTGCAATTTTGCCCCAAAATAAGGGTAATTTCTACCTTTTAGCTCTAAAATATGTGAAATTTCTACAATTTTACCCCAAAATAAGATGAATTTCTGCCTTTTTAACCCAAAATAATGGGAATTTCTGCCTTTTTGCCCCATAAAAAGAAAAATTTTTGATTTTTTTCTCAGAAATAAGTGAGATTTCTGCAATTTTGTCCTAAAATAAGGGAAATTTCTGCAATTTTTCCCCATAATAAGGGAAATTTCTGAAATTTTGCCCCAAAATAAGGGGAATTTTTCCCTTTTTGCCCCAAAATAAAGGAAATTTCAGCCTTTATACCTGAAAATAAGTGAAATTTCTGCAATTTTGCACCAAATAAGGGAAATTTCTGCAATTTTGCCCCATAATAAGGTAAATTTCTGCAATTTTGCTCCAAAATACAGGGAATTTCTGCCTTTTTGCCTGGAAATAATGGGAATGCATACCTTTTTGCCATAAAAATAAAAATTTCTTCTTTTTTGCTCCAAAATAAGGGGAATTTCTGCCTTTTTGCCTCTAAATAAGTGGAATTTCTGTCTTTTTCCCCCAAAACAAAAGGAATTTCTGTCTTTTTTGCTCCAAAATAAGGGTAATTTCTGACTAATTACCCTGAAATAAGTGAAATATCTGCAATTTGCCACAAAATAAAAAAAATTTCTGCAATTTTGCCCCAATGTAAAGGAAATTTTTGCAAATTTGCCCCAAAATAAGGGGAATTTCTGACTTATTAACCTGAAATAAGTGAAATTTCTGCAATTTTGCCTTTAAATAAGGGAAATTTCTGCTATTTTTCTTCAATGTAAAAAAAATTTCTGCAATTTTGCCCCACAATATGGGGAATTTCTGACTGTTTGCTCCTGAAAATGGAGATTTTCTGTCTTTTTGCCCCAAAATAAGGAGAATTTCTGCCTTTTTGCCCAAAAATTGAGAGTATTTATGCAATTTTGCTTCAAAATACGGGGAATTTCTGCTTTTTTGCCCGAAAATAAGGGGAATGTATACCTTTTGCCACAAAAAAAAGGGAAATTTCTTCATTTTTGCCCCAAAATAAAAGGAATTTCTGCCTTTTTACCTCAAAGTAAGTGAAATTTCTGCCTTTTTACCCAAAAATAAACGGAATTTCTGTTTTTTTGCCTCAAAATAAATGCAATTTTTGAATTATGCCCTGAAATAAGTGAAACTTCTCCAATTTTGCCTCAAAATAAGGGAAATATCTGCTTTTTTGCCACAAAATAAGGGGAATTTCTGTCTTTTTGCCCCAAAATAAAAGGAATTTCAGCCTTTTTACCTAATAATAAGGGGAATCTTTCCTTTTTGCCCTAAAATATGGGGAATTTCTGTATTTTTGCCCCAAAATAAAAAAATTTTCTGCAAATTTGTACCAAAATAAAAGTAATTTCTGCCTTTTTGCCCTAAAATAAGAGAAATTACTGCGTTTTATCTGTGAAATAAGTGAAATTTCTGTATTTTTGCCCCAAAATTAGGGAGATTTCTGCAATTTTGCACCAAAATAAAGGAATTTTCTGGAATTTTGCCCCAAAATAAGGAGAATTTCTGACTTTTTGCCCTGAAATAAGGAGAATTTCTGTCTTTTTGCCCCAAAATAATGTGAATTTCTGCATTTTCCCTCAAAATTAGGGGAATATGTGCAATTTTGCTTCTAAATACAGGGAATTTTTGCCTTATTGAACCAAAATAAAGGAATTTCTGCATTTTTGCACCGATATAAGGGGAATTTCTGAAATTTTGCTCCAAAATACGGGGAATTTTTGCCTTATTGCCAGAAATAATGTGGAATTTCTGCCTTTTTGCCCTGAAATATTTGAAATTTCCGCAATTTTACCCCAAATTAGAGGAATTTCTGTTTTTGGCCCCAAAATTAGGAGAATTTCTGCTTTTTGCCCCAAATTAAGGCAAATTTCTGACTTTTTGCCCTGAAATAAGTGAAATTTCTGCAATTTTGCCCAAAATAAGGGGAATTTCTGCCTTTTTGCCACAAAATATGGGGAATTTCTGCCTTATTGCCCCCAAATAAGGAAAATTTTTGCTTTTCTGCCACAATTAATGTGAATTTCTGCCTTTTTGCCACAAAGTAAAGGGAATTTCTGCCTTTTTGCCCCAAAATAACGGGAATTTCAGCCTTTTTACCCCAAAATAAGGGGAATTTCTGCCTTTTGCCAAAAATATGGGGAATTTCTGACTTTTTGTTCCAAAATAAGGAAAATTTCTTCAATTTTGTACCAAAATAAAAGAAATTTCTGCTTTCTGCCCCATAATAAAAGTAATTTCTGCCTTTTTGCCCTGAAATAAATGAAATTTCTGCAATTTTGCCTGAAAATAAGGGAAATTTGTGCCTTTTTGCCCTAAAATTAGGGGAATTTCTCCCTTTTAACCCCAAAATATGGGGAATTTCAGCATTTTACCTCAAAATAAGGGGAATTTCAGCATTTTTGCACCAAAATATGGAGAATTTCTGCCTTTTTGCTACAAAATAAGAAAAATTTCTGCAATTCTGTACCAAAATAAAAGAAATTTCTAAAATTTTGCCCCCAAATAAGGGAAATTTCTGATTTTTGCCCCAAAATAAGGAGAATTTCTATATTTTTACCGCCCAAAAAAGGGAATTTCTGCCTTTTTGTCTCAAAATTAGGGGAGTTTCTGCAATTTTGCTCCAAAATACGGGGATTTTCTGCCTTTTTCGCAGAAAATAAGGGGAATTTCTGCAATTTTGCCGCAAAATAAGTGAAATTTCTGCAGTTTTACCCCAAAATAAGGGGAATTTCTGCCTTTTTGCCCCAATATTAGGGGAATTTCTGCAATTTTGCTCCAAAATACAGAGAATTTCTGCCTTTTTGCCCGAAAATAAAGGGAATTTATACCTTTTTGCCATAAAAAGGGAAATTTCTTCATTTTTACCCCCAAATAAGGGGATTTTCCGCCTTTTTGACTCAAAATATGTGCAATTTCTGACTTTTTTTCCAAAAATAAATGGAATTTCTGTCTTTTTGCCCCAAAATAAGGGGAATTTCCGAATTTTTGCCCTGAAATAAGATAATTTCAAAAATTTTTCCCCAAACTAATTGAAATTTCTGCAATTTTGCCCTAAAGTAAGGGGAATTTCTGTATTTTTGTCCCAAAATAAGGGAAATTTCTGCCTTTTTACCTCAAAATAAGGGGAATTTCTTCATTTTTGCCACAAAATATAAGGAATTTCTTCCTTTTTGCCCCAAAATAAGAAAAATTTCTGCCTTTTTTCCCTGAAATAAGTGAAATTTCTGCAATGTTGGCCCAAAAAAATTGAAATTTCTGCAATTTTGTCCCAAAATAAAGAAAATTTCTGGAATTTTGACCCAAAATAAGGGGAATTTCTGACTTTTTGCCCTGAAATAAGGAGAATTTCTGTCTTTTTGCCCCAAATAATGTGAATTTCTGCATTTTCCCTCAAAATTAGGGGAATATGTGCAATTTTGCTTCAAAATACGGGGAATTTTTGCCTTATTGAACCAAAATAAAGGAATTTCTGCATTTTTGCACCAATATAAGGGGAATTTCTGAAATTTTGCTCCAAAATACGGGGAATTTTTGCCTTATTGCCAGAAATAAATTGGAATTTCTGCCTTTTTGCCCTGAAATATTTGAAATTTCCGCAATTTTACCCCAAATTAGAGGAATTTCTGTTATTGGCCCCAAAATTAGGAAAATTTCTGCTTTTTGCCCAAATTAAGGCAAATTTCTGACTTTTTGCCCTGAAATAAGTTAAATTTCTGCAATTTTGCCCCAAAATAAGGAGAATTTCTGCCTTTTTGCCAAAATAAGGGGAATTTCAGCATTTTACCTTCAAATAAGGGAAATTTCTGCCTTTTTGCCAAAAAATATGGGGAATTTCTGCCTAATAGCCCCCAAATAAGGAAAATTTTTGCTTTTCTGCCATAATTAATGGGAATTTCTGCCTTTTTGCCACAAAGTAAAGGGAATTTCTGCCTTTTTGCCCCAAAATATGGGGAATTTCTGACTTTTTGTTCCAATATAAGATAAATTTCTTCAATTTTGTACCAATATAAAAGAAATTTCTGCTTTTTGCCCCAAAATAAAAGTAATTTCTGACTTTTTGCCCTGAAATAAATGAAATTTCTGAAATTTTGCCCGAAAATAAGAGAAATTTGTGCCTTTTTGCCACAAAAAGAGGGGAATTTCTGCCTTTTAACCCCAAAATATGAGGAATTTCAGCATTTTACCACAAAATAAGGGGAATTTCAGCCTTTTTGCACCAAAATATGGGGAATTTCTGCCTTTTTGCCACAAAATAAGAAAAATTTCTGCAATTCTGTACCAAAATAAAAGAAATATCTAAAATTTTGCCCCCAAATAAAGGAAATTTCTGATTTTTGCCCCTAAATAAGGAGAATTTCTGTATTTTTGCCCCCCAAAAAAGGGAATTTCTGCCTTTTTGACCCAAAATTAGGGGAGTTTCTGCAATTTTGCTCCAAAATACGGGGATTTTCTGCCTTTTTCGCAGAAAATAAGGGGAATTTCTGCCATTTTGCCGCAAAATAAGTGAAATTTCTGCAGTTTTACCCAAAAATGAGGGGAATATCTGACTTTTTGCCCCAATATTAGGGGAATTTCTGCAATTTTGCTCCAAAATACAGAGAATTTCTGCCTTTTTGCCCGAAAATAAAGGGAATGTATACCTTTTTGCCATAAAAAGGGAAATTTTTTCATTTTTACCCCAAAATAAGGGGATTTTCCGCCTTTTTGACTCAAAATAAGTGCAATTTCTGACTTTTTTCCAAAAATAAATGGAATTTCTGTATTTTTGCCCCAAAATAAGGGGAATTTCCGACTTTTTGCCCTGAAATAAGTTAAATTTCAAAAATTTTTCCCCAAAATAATTGAAATTTCTGCAATTTTGCCCCAAAATAAGGGAAATTTCTGTATTTTTGCCCCAAAATAAGAAAAATTTCTGCCTTTTTACCTCAAAATAAGGGGAATTTCTGCATTTTTGCCACAAAATATAAGGAATTTCTGCCTTTTTGCCCCAAAATAAGAAAAATTTCTGCTTTTTTCCCTGAAATAAGTGAAATTTCTGCAATTTTGGCCCAAAAAATTGAAATTTCTGCAATTTTGTCCCAAAATAAAGGAAATTTATGGAATTTTGCCCCAAAATAAGGGGAATTTCTGATTTTTGCCCTGAAATAAGGAGAATTTCTGTCTTTTTGCCCAAAAATAATGTGAATTTCTGCATTTTCCCTCAAAATTAGGGGAATATGTGCAATTTTGCTTCAAAATACGGGGAATTTTTGCCTTATTACCCCAAAATAAAAGGAATTTCTGCATTTTTGCACCAATGTAAAGGGAATTTCTGAAATTTTGCTCCAAAATACGGGGAATTTTTGCCTTATTGCCCGAAATAAAGTGGAATTTCTGCCTTTTTGCCCTGAAATATTTGAAATTTCCGCAATTTTACCCCAAAATAAGAGGAATTTCTGTTTTTGGCCCCAAAATTAGGAGAATTTCTGCTTTTTGCCCCAAATTAAGGCAAATTTCTGACTTTTTGCCCTGAAATAAGTGAAATTTCTGCAATTTTGCCCCAAAATAAGGGGAATTTCTGCTTTTTTGCCAAAATAAGGGGAATTTCAGCATTTTAAATTCAAATAAGGGGAATTTCTGACTTTTTGCCACAAAATATGGGGAATTTCTGCCTTATTGCCCCCAAATAAGGAAAATTTTTGCTTATCTGCCCCAAATAATGGGAATTTCTGCCTTTTTGCCACAAAGTAAACGGAATTTCTGCCTTTTTGCCCCAAAATAAAGGGAATTTCAGCCTTTTTACCCCAAAATAAGGGGAATTTCTGCCTTTTGCCCAAAATATGGGGAATTTCTGTCTTTTTGTTCCAAAATAAGAAAAATTTCTTCAATTTTGTACCAAAATAAAAGAAATTTCTGCTTTCTGCCCCAAAATAAAAGTAATTTCTGACTTTTTGCCCTGAAATAAATGAAATTTCTGCAATTTTGCCCGAAAATAAGGGAAATTTGTGCCTTTTTGCCCCTAAATGAGTGGAATTTCTGCCTTTTAACCCCAAAATATGGGGAATTTCAGCATTTTACCTCAAAATAAGGGGAATTTCAGCCTTTTTGCACCAAAATATGAGGAATTTCTGCCTTTTTGCAACAAAATAAGAAAAATTTCTGCAATTCCTTACCAAAATAAAAGAAATTTCTAAAATTTTGCCCCAAAATAAGGGAATTTTCTGATTTTTTCCCCAAAATAAGGAGAATTTCTGTATTTTTGCCCCCCAAAAAAGGAATTTCTGCGTTTTTGCCCAAAAATTAGGGGAGTTTCTGCAATTTTGCTTCAAAGTACAGAGAATTTCTGCCTCTTTTTCTGAAAATAAGGGGAACTTCTTGCGATTTGCCCCAAATAAAGCGAATTTCTGCATTTTTGCCCCAATATTTATGGAATTTCTGCAATTTTGCTTTAAAATACGGGGAATTTCTGACTTTTTCACAAAATTAAGGAGATTTTCTGCCTTTTTGCCCCAAAACAAGGGAAATTTCTGCAATTTTATCCCAAAATAAAAGGAATTTCTGCCTTTATGCCCTCAAATAACGGGAATTTCTGCTTTTTTGCCATGAAATATGTGAAATGTGTGCAATTTTACCCCAAAATAAGGTGAATTTCTGCTTTTTGCCCCAAAATAATGGGAATTTCTGCATTTTTGCCCCAAAATATGAAAAATTTTTGCTTTTTTTCTCTGAAATATTTGAAATTTCTGCAATTTTGCCTTAAAATAAAAGAAATTTCTGCAATTTTTCCCCATAATAAAAAAATTTTTTGCAATTTTGCCCCAAAATAAAGGGGATTTCTGTTTTTTGTCCCCAAATAAGGGAAATTTCTGCAATTTTGCCCTAAAATAAGGGGAATTTCTTCCTTTTGCCCCAAAATAAGGAGAATTTCTGCCTTTTTGCTCTAAAACAAAGAAAATTACTGCATGTTTTACGCCAAAATTAGGTGAATTTCTGGAATTTTGCTCCAAAATACAAGGATTTTCTGCCTTTTTCGCAGAAAATAAAAAAAATTTCTGCCATTTTGCCGCAAACTAAGTGAAATTTCTGCAGTTTTACCCCAAAATAAGGGGAATTTCTGCTTTTTTGCCCCAATGTTAGGGGAATTTCTGCAATTTTGCTCCAAAATACAGAGAATTTCTGCCTTTTTGCCAGAAAATAAAAGGAATGTATACCTTTTTGCCATAAAAAGGGAAATTTCTTAATTTTTACCCTAAAATAAGGGGATTTTCCGCCTTTTTGACTCAAAATAAGTGCAATTTCTGACTTTTTTCCAAAAATAAATGGAATTTCTGTCTTTTTGCCCCCAAATAAGGGGAATTTCCGACTTTTTGCCCTGAAATAAGTTAAATTTCAAAAATTTTTCTTTAAAATATTTGAAATTTCTGTAATTTTGTCCCAAAGTAAGGGGAATTTCTGTATTTTTGCCCCAAAATAAGGGAAATTTCTATCTTTTTACCTCAAAATAAGGGGAATTTCTGCATTTTTGCCACAAAATATAAGGAATTTCTGCTTTTTACCCCAAAATAAGAAAAATTTCTGCCTTTTTTCCCTGAAATAAGTGAAATTTCTGCAATTTTGGACAAAAAATTAAAATTTCTGCAATTTTGTCCCAAAATATAGGAAATTTCTGGAATTTTGCCCCAAAATAAAGGGAATTTCTGACTTTTTGCCCTGAAATAAGGAGAATTTCTGTCTTTTTGCCACAAAATAATGTGAATTTCTGCATTTTCCCTCAAAATTAGGGGAATATGTGCAATTTTTCTTCAAAATACGGGGAATTTTTGCCTTATTGAACCAAAATAAAGGAATTTCTGCATTTTTGCACCAATATAAGGGGAATTTCTGAAATTTTGCTCCAAAATACGGGGAATTTTTGCCTTATTGCCAGAAATAAAGTGGAATTTTTGCATTTTTGCCCTGAAATATGTGAAATTTCTGCAATTTTACCCCAAAATAAGGGGAATTTCTGTTTTTGGCCCCAAAATTAGGAGAATTTCTGCTTTTTGCCCCAAATTAAGGCAAATTTCTGACTTTTTGCCCTGAAATAAGTGAAATTTCTGCCATTTTGCACCAATATAAGGAGAATTTCTGCCTTTTTGCCAAAATAATGGGAATTTCAGCATTTTACCTTCAAATAAGGGGAATTCCAGCATTTTACCTTCAAATAATGGGAATTTCTGCCTTTTTGCCACAAAATATGGGGAATTTCTGCCTTTTTGCCCCAAAATAATGGGAATTTCAGCCTTTTTACCCCAAAATAAGGGGAATTTCTGCATTTTTGCCCCAAAATATGAAAAATTTTTGCTTTTTTTCTCTGAAATATGTGAAATTTCTGCAATTTTTCCCCATAATAAAAAAATTTTTTGCAATTTTGCCGCAAAATAAAGGGAATTTCTGTTTTTTGTCCCCAAATAAGGGAAATTTCTGCAATTTTGCTCTAAAATAAGGGGAATTTCTTCCTTTTGCCCCAAATAAGGAGAATTTCTGCCTTTTTGCCCAAATACAAAGAAAATTACTGCATGTTTTACGCCAAAATCAGGTTAATTTATGCAATTTTGCTCCAAAATACGGGGATATTCTGCCTTTTTCGCAGAAAATAAGGGGAATTTCTGCCATTTTGCCACAAAATAAGTGAAATTTCTGCAGTTTTACCACAAAATAAGGGGAAATCTGCCTTTTTGCCCCAATATTAGGGGAATTTCTGCAATTTTGCTCCAAAATACAGAGAATTTATGACTTTTTGCCTGAAAATAAAGGGAATGTATACCTTTTTGCCATAAAAAGGGAAATTTCTTCATTTTTACCCCAAAATAAGGGGATTTTCCGCCTTTTTGACTCAAAATAAGTGCAATTTCTGACTTTTTTCCAAAAATAAATGGAATTTCTGTCTTCTTGCCCCAAAATAAGGGGAATTTCCGACTTTTTGCCCTGAAATAAGTTAAATTTCAAAAATTTTTCCTTAAAATAATTGAAATTTCTGCAATTTATTTCCAAAGTAATGGGAATTTCTGTATTTTTGCCCCAAAATAAGGGAAATTTCTGCCTTTTTACCACAAAATAAGGGGAATTTCTGCATTTTTGCCACAAAATATAAGGAATTTCTGCTTTTTGCCCCAAAATAAGAAAAATTTCTGCCTTTTTTTTTCTGAAATAAGTGAAATTTCTGCAATTTTGGCCCAAAAAATTGAAATTTCTGCAATTTTGTCCCAAAATAAAAGAAATTTATGGAATTTTGCCCCAAAATAAGGGGAATTTCTGACTTTTTGCCCTGAAATAAGGAGATTTTCTGTCTTTTTGCCCCAAAATAATGTGAATTTCTGCATTTTCCCTCAAAATTAGGGGATGTTTTGTGCAATTTTGCTTCAAAATACGGGGAATTTTTGCCTTATTGCACCAAAATAAAAGGAATTTCTGCATTTTTGCACCAATATAAGGGGAATTTCTGAAATTTTGCTCCAAAATACGGGGAATTTTTGCCTTATTGCCCGAAATAAAGTGGAATTTCTGCCTTTTTGCCCTGAAATATTTGAAATTTCCGCAATTTTACCCCAAAATAAGAGGAATTTCTGTTTTTGGCCCCAAAATTAGGAGAATTTCTGCTTTTTGCCCCAAATTAATGCAAATTTCTGACTTTTTGCCCTGAAATAAGTGAAATTTCTGCAATTTTGCCCCAAAATAAGAGGAATTTCTGCTTTTTTGCCAAAATAAGGGGAATTTCAGCATTTTACCTTCAAATAAGGGGAATTTCTGACTTTTTGCCACAAAATATGGGGAATTTCTGCCTTATTGCCCCCAATTAAGGAAAATTTTTGCTTTTCTGCCCCAAATAATGGGAATTTCTGCCTTTTTGCCACAAAGTAAAGGGAATTTCTGCCTTTTTGCCCCAAAATAATGGGAATTTCAGCCTTTTTACGCCAAAATAAGGGGAATTTCTGCCTTTTGCCCAAAATATGGGGAATTTCTGCCTTTTTGTTCCAAAATAAGGAAAATTTCTTCAATTTTGTACCAAAATAAAAGAAATTTCTGCTTTCTGCCCCAAAATAAAAGTAATTTCTGACTTTTTGCCCTGAAATAAATGAAATTTCTGCAATTTTGCCCGAAAATAAGGGAAATTTGTGCCTTTTTGTCCCTAAATGAGGGGAATTTCTGCCTTTTAACCCCAAAATATGGGGAATTTCAGCATTTTACCTCAAAATAAGGGGAATTTCAGCCTTTTTGCACCAAAATATGAGGAATTTCTGCCTTTTTGCAACAAAATAAGAAAAATTTCTGCAATTCCTTACCAAAATGAAAGAAATTTCTAAAATTTTGCCCCAAAATAAGGGAATTTTCTGATTTTTTCCCCAAAATAAAGAGAATTTCTGTATTTTTGCCCCCAAAAAAAGGAATTTCTGCATTTTTGCCCAAAAATCAGGGGAGTTTCTGCAATTTTGCTTCAAAGTACAGAGAATTTCTGCCTCTTTTTCTGAAAATAAGGGGAACTTCTGGCGATTTGCCCCAAATAAAGCGAATTTCTGCATTTTTGCCCCAATATTTATGGAATTTCTGCAATTTTGCTTTAAAATACGGAAAATTTCTGACTTTTTCCCAAAATGAAGGGGATTTTCTGCCTTTTTGCCCCCAAACAAGGGAAATTTCTGCAATTTTATCCCAAAATAAAAGGAATTTCTGCCTTTATACCCTCAAATAATGGGAATTTCTGCTTTTTTGCCCTGAAATATGTGAAATGTCTGCAATTTTACCCCAAAATAAGGTGAATTTCCTCTTTTTGCCCCAAAATAATGGGAATTTCTGCATTTTTGCCCCAAAATATGAAAAATTTTTGCTTTTTTTCTCTGAAATATTTGAAATTTCTGCAATTTTGCCTTAAAATAAAAGAAATTTCTGCAATTTTTCCCCATAATAAAAAAATTTTTTGCAATTTTGCCCCAAAATAAAGGGGATTTCTGTTTTTTGTCCCCAAATAAGGGAAATTTCTGCAATTTTGCCCTAAAATAAGGGGAATTTCTTCCTTTTGCCCCAAAATAAGGAGAATTTCTGCCTTTTTGCTCCAAAACAAAGAAAATTACTGCATGTTTTATGCCAAAATTAGGTGAATTTCTGCAATTTTGCTCCAAAATACGGGGATTTTCTGCCTTTTTCGCAGAAAATAAAAGGAATTTCTGCCATTTTGCCGCAAAATAAGTGAAATTTCTGCAGTTTTACCCCAAAATAAGGGGAATTTCTGCTTTTTTGCCCCAATGTTAGGGGAATTTCTGCAATTTTGCTCCAAAATACAGAGAATTTCTGACTTTTTGCCCGAAAATAAAAGGAATGTATACCTTTTTGCCATAAAAAGGGAAATTTCTTCATTTTTACCCTAAAATAAGGGGATTTTCCGCGTTTTTGACTCAAAATAAGTGCAATTTCTGAATTTTTTCTAAAAATAAATGGAATTTCTGTCTTCTTGCCCCAAAATAAGGGGAATTTCCGACTTTTTGCCCTGAAATAAGTTAAATTTCAAAAATTTTTCCTTAAAATAATTGAAATTTCTGCAATTTTGCCCCAAAGTAAGGGGAATTTCTGTATTTTTGCCCCAAAATAAGGGAAATTTCTGCCTTTTTACCTCAAAATAAGGGGAATTTCTGCATTTTTGCCACAAAATATAACGAATTTCTGCTTTTTGCCCCAAAATAAGAAAAATTTCTGCCTTTTTTCCCTGAAAAAAGTGAAATTTCTGCAATTTTGGCCCAAAAAATTAAAATTTCTGCAATTTTGTCCCAAAATAAAGAAAATTTCTGGAATTTTGACCCAAAATAAGGGGAATTTCTGCCTTTTTGCCCTGAAATATGGAGAATTTCTGTCTTTTTGCCCCAAAATAATGTGAATTTCTGCATTTTCCCTCAAAATTAGGGGAATATGTGCAATTTTGCTTCAAAATACGGGGAATTTTTGCCTTATTGAACCAAAATAAAGGAATTTCTGCATTTTTGCACCAATATAAGGGGAATTTCTGAAATTTTGCTCCAAAATACGGGGAATTTTTGCCTTATTGCCAGAAATAAAGTGGAATTTCTGCCTTTTTGCCCTGAAATATTTGAAATTTCTGCAATTTTACCCCAAAATAAGGGGAATTTCTGTTTTTGGCCCCAAAATTAGGAGAATTTCTGATTTTGCCCCAAATTATGGCAAATTTCTGACTTTTTGCCCTGAAATAAGTGAAATTTCTGCAATTTTGCACCAAAATAAGGAGAATTTCTGCCTTTTTGCCAAAATAAGGGGAATTTCAGCATTTTACCTTCAAATAAGGGGAATTTCAGCATTTTACCTTCAAATAAGGGGAATTTCTGCGTTTTTGCCACAAAATATGGGGAATTTCTGCCTTTTTGCCCCAAAATAACTGGAATTTCAGCATTTCTACCCCAAAATAAGGGGAATTTCTGCATTTTTCCCCAAAATATGAAAAATTTTTGCTTTTTTTCTCTGAAATATGTGAAATTTCTGCAATTTTGCCTTAAAATAAAAGAAATTTCTGCAATTTTTCCCCATAATAAAAAAATTTTTTTCAATTTTGCCGCAAAATAAAGGGAATTTCTGTTTTTTGTCCCCAAATAAGGGAAATTTCTGCAATTTTGCCCTAAAATAAGGAGAATTTCTTCCTTTTGCCACAAAATAAGGAGAATTTCTGCCTTTTTGCCCCAAAACAAAGAAAATTACTGCATGTTTTACGCCAAAATTAGGTGAATTTCTGCAATTTTGCTCCAAAATACGGGGATTTTCTGCCTTTTTCGCAGAAAATAAGGGGAATTTCTGCCATTTTGCCACAAAATAAGTGAAATTTCTGCAGTTTTACCCCAAAATAAGGGGAATTTCTGCCTTTTTGCCCCAATATTAGGGGAATTTCTGCAATTTTGCTCCAAAATACAGAGAATTTATGCCTTTTTGCCTGAAAATAAAGGATATGTATACCTTTTTGCCATAAAAAGGGAAATTTCTTCATTTTTACCCCAAAATAAGGGGATTTTCCGCCTTTTTGACTCAAAATATGTGCAATTTCTGACTTTTTTCTAAAAATAAATGGAATTTCTGTCTTCTTGCCCCAAAATAAGGTGAATTTCTGACTTTTTGCCCTGAAATAAGTTAAATTTCAAAAATTTTTCCTTAAAATAATTGAAATTTCTGCAATTTTGCCTCAAAGTAATGGGAATTTCTGTATGTTTGCCCCAAAATAAGGGAAATTTCTGCCTTTTTACCACAAAATATGGGGAATTTCTGCATTTTTGCCACAAAATATAAGGAATTTATGCTTTTTGCCCCAAAATAAGAAAAATTTCTGCCTTTTTTCCTGAAATAAGTGAAATTTCTGCAATTTTGGCCCAAAAAATTGAAATTTCTGCAATTTTGTCCCAAAATAAAGAAAATTTCTGGAATTTTGCCCCAAAATAAGGGAAATTTCTGACTTTTTGCCCTGAAATAAAGAGAATTTCTGTCTTTTTGCCCCAAAATAATGTGAATTTCTGCATTTTCCCTCAAAATTAGGGGAATATGTGCAATTTTGCTTCAAAATACGGGGAATTTTTGCTTTATTGAACCAAAATAAAGGAATTTCTGCATTTTTGCACCAATATAAGGGGAATTTCTGAAATTTTGCTCCAAAATACGGGGAATTTTTGTCTTATTGCCAGAAATAAAGTGGAATTTCTGCCTTTTTGCCCTAAAATATTTGAAATTTCTGCAATTTTACCCCAAAATAAGGGGAATTTCTGTTTTGGGTTCCAAAATAAGGAGAATTTCTGATTTTGCCCCAAATTAAGGCAAATTTCTGACTTTTTGCCCCAAAATAACGGGAATTTCAGCCTTTTTACCCAAAAATAAGGGGCATTTCTGCATTTTTGCCCCAATATATGAAAAATTTTTGCTTTTTTTCTCTGAAATATGTGAAATTTCTGCAATTTTGCCTTAAAATAAAAGAAATTTCTGCAATTTTTCCCCATAATAAAAAAATTTTTTGCAATTTTTCCGCAAAATAAAGGGAATTTCTGGTTTTTGTCCACAAATAAGGGAATTTTCTGCAATTTTGCCCTAAAATAACGAGAATTTCTTCCTTTTGCCCCAAAATAAGGAGAATTTCTGCCTTTTTGCCCCAAAACAAAGAAAATTACTGCATGTTTTACGCCAAAATTAGGTGAATTTCTGCAATTTTGCTCCAAAATACGGGGATTTTCTGCCTTTTTCGCAGAAAATAAGGGGAATTTCTGCCATTTTGCCACAAAATAAGTGAAATTTCTGCAGTTTTACCCCAAAATAAGGGGAATTTCTGCCTTTTTGCCCCAATATTAGGGGAATTTCTGCAATTTTGCTCCAAAATACAGAGAATTTATGCCTTTCTGTCTGAAAATAAAGGGAATGTATACCTTTTTGCCATAAAAAGGGAAATTTCTTCATTTTTACCCCAAAATAAGGGGATTTTCCGCCTTTTTGACTCAAAATAAGTGCAATTTCTGACTTTTTTCTAAAAATAAATGGAATTTCTGTCTTCTTGCCCCAAAATAAGGGGAATTTCCGACTTTTTCCCTGAAATAAGTTAAATTTCAAAAATTTTTCTTTAAAATAATTGAAATTTCTGCAATTTTGCCCCAAAATAAGGGAAATTTCTGCCTTTTTACCACAAAATAAGGGGAATTTCTGCATTTTTGCCACAAAATATAAGGAATTTCTGCTTTTTGCCCCAAAATAAGAAAAATTTCTGCCTTTTTTTCCTGAAATAAGTGAAATTTCTGCAATTTTGGCCCAAAAAATTGAAATTTCTGCAATTTTGTCCCAAAATAAAGAAAATTTCTGGAATTTTGCCCCAAAATAAGGGGAATTTCTGACTTTTTGCCCTGAAATAAAGAGAATTTCTCTCTTTTTGCCCCAAAATAATGTGAATTTCTGCATTTTCCCTCAAAATTAGGGGAATATGTGCAATTTTGCTTCAAAATACGGGGAATTTTTGCCTTATTGAACCAAAATAAAGGATTTTCTGCATTTTTGCACCAATATAAGGGGAATTTCTGAAATTTTGCTCCAAAATACGGGGAATTTTTGCCTTATTGCCAGAAATAAAGTGGAATTTCTGCCTTTTTGCCCTGAAATATTTGAAATTTCCGCAATTTTACCCCAGAATAAGGGGAATTTCTGTTTTTGGCCCCAAAATTAGGAGAATTTCTGCTTTTTGCCCCAAATTAAGGCAAATTTTTGACTTTTTGCCCTGAAATAAGTGAAAATTCTGCAATTTTGCTCTAAAATAAGGAGAATTTCTGCCTTTTTGCCAAAATAAGGGGAATTTCAGCATTTTACCTTCAAATAAGGGGAATTTCCGCATTTTTGCCACAAAATATGAGGAATATCTGCCTTTTTGCCCCAAAATAATGGGAATTTCAGCCTTTTTACCCCAAAATAAGGGGAATTTCTGCCTTTTGCCAAAAATATGGGGTATTTCTGACATTTTGTTCCAAAATAAGGAAAATTTCTTCAATTTTGTAACAAAATAAAATTAATTATAGCTTTCTGCCCCAAAATAAAAGTAATTTCTGACTTTTTGCCCTGAAATAAATGAAATTTCTGAAATTTTGCCCGAAAATAAGAGAAATTTGTGCCTTTTTGCCCCAAAAAGAGGGGAATTTCTGCCTTTTAACCCCAAAATATGAGGAATTTCAGCATTTTACCTCAAAATAATAGGAATTTCAGCCTTTTTGCACCAAAATATGGGGAATTTCTGCCTTTTTGCCACAAAATAAGAAAAATTTCTGCAATTCTGTACCAAAATAAAAGAAATTTCTAAAATTTTGCCCCCAAATACAGGAAACTTCTGATTTTTGCCCCTGAATAAGGAGAATTTCTTTATTTTTGCCCCCCAAAAAAGGGAATTTCTGCCTTTTTGACCCAAAATTAGGGGAGTTTCTGCAATTTTGCTCCAAAATACGGGGATTTTCTGCCTTTTTCGCAGAAAATAAGGGGAATTTCTGCCATTTTGCCACAAAATAAGTGAAATTTCTGCAGTTTTACCCCAAAATGAGGGGAATTTCTGCCTTTTTAAACCAATATTAGGGGAATTTCTGCAATTTTGCTCCAAAATACAGAGAATTTCTGCCTTTTTGCCCGAAAATAAAGGGAATGTATAACTTTTTGCCATAAAAAGGGAAATTTCTTCATTTTTACCCCAAAATAAGGGGATTTTCCGCCTTTTTGACTCAAAATAAGTGCAATTACTGACTTTTTTCCAAAAATAAATGGAATTTCTGTATTTTATCCCCAAAATAAGGGGAATTTCCGAATTTTTGCCCTGAAATAAAGTAAATTTCAAAAATTTTTCCCCAAAATAATTGAAATTTCTGCAATTTTGCCCCAAAATAAGGGAAATTTCTGTATTATTGCCCCAAAATAAGGGAAATTTCTGCCTTTTTACCACAAAATAAGGGGAATTTCTGCATTTTTGCCACAAAATATAAGGAATTTCTGCTTTTTGCCCCAAAATAAGAAAAATTTCTGCCTTTTTTTCCTGAAATAAGTGAAATTTCTGCAATTTTGGTCCAAAAAATTGAAATTTCTGCAATTTTGTCACAAAATAAAGAAAATTTCTGGAATTTTGCCCAAAATAAGGGGAATTTCTGATTTTTGCCCTGAAATAAAGAGAATTTCTGTCTTTTTGCCCCAAAATAATGTGAATTTCTGCATTTTCCCTCATAATTAGGGGAATATGTGCAATGTTGCTTCAAAATACGGGGAATTTTTGCCTTATTGAACCAAAATAAAGGAATTTCTGCATTTTTGCTCCAATATAAGGGGAATTTCTGAAATTTTGCTCCAAAATACGGGGAATTTTTGCCTTATTGCCAGAAATAAAGTGGAATTTCTGCCTTTATGCCCTGAAATATTTGAAATTTCTGCAATTTTACCCCAAAATAAGGGGAATTTCTGTTTTTGGCCCCAAAATTAGGAGAATTTCTGATTTTGCCCCAATTTAAGGCAAATTTCTGACTTTTTGCCCTGAAATAAGTGAAATTTCTGCAATTTTGCACCAAAATAAGGAGAATTTCTGCCTTTTTGCCAAAATAAGGGGAATTTCAGCATTTTACCTTCAAATAAGGGGAATTTCTGACTTTTTGCCACAAAATATGGGAAATTTCTGCCTTTTTACCCCAAAATAACGGGAATTTTAGCCTTTTTACCCCAAAATAAGGGGAATTTCTGCATTTTTGCCCCAAAATATGAAAAATTTTTGCTTTTTTTCTCTGAAATATATGAAATTTCTGCAATTTTGCCTTAAAATAAAAGAAATTTCTGTAATTTTTCCCCATAATAAAAAAATTTTTTGCAATTTTGCCGCAAATAAAGGGAATTTCTGTTTTTTGTCCCCAAATAAGGGAAATTTCGGCAATTTTGCCCTAAAATAAAGAGAATTTCTTCCTTTTGCCCCAAAATAAGGAGAATTTCTGCCTTTTTGCCCCAAAACAAGAAAATTACTGCATGTTTTACGCCAAAATTAGGTGAATTTCTGCAATTTTGCTCCAAAATACGGGGATTTTCTGCCTTTTTCGAAGAAAATAAGGGGAATTTCTGCCATTTTGCCACAAAATAAGTGAAATTTCTGCAGTTTTACCCCAAAATAAGGGGAATTTCTGCCTTTTGCCCCAATATTACGGGAATTTCTGCAATTTTGCTCCAAAATACAGAGAATTTATGCCTTTTTGCCTGAAAATAAAGGGAATATATACCTTTTTGCCATAAAAAGGGAAATTTCTTCATTTTTACCCCAAAATAAGGGGATTTTCCGCCTTTTTGACTCAAAATAAGTGCAATTTCTGACTTTTTTCCAAAAATAAATGGAATTTCTGTATTTTATCCCAAAAATAAGGGGAATTTCCGACTTTTTGCACTGAAATAAATTAAATTTCAAAAATTTTTCCCCAAAATAATTGAAATTTCTGCAATTTTGCCCCAAAATAAGGGAAATTTCTGTATTTTTGCCCCAAAATAAGGGAAATTTCTGCCTTTTTACCACAAAATAAGGGGAATTTCTGCATTTTTGCCACAAAATATAAGGAATTTCTGCTTTTTGCCCCAAAATAAGAAAAATTTCTGCCTTTTTTTCCTGAAATAAGTGAAATTTCTGCAATTTTGGCCCAAAAAATTGAAATTTCTGCAATTTTGTCCCAAAATAAAGAAAATTTCTGGAATTTTGCCCCAAAATAAGGGGAATTTCTGACTTTTTGCCCTGAAATAAAGAGAATTTCTCTCTTTTTGCCCCAAAATAATGTGAATTTCTGCATTTTCCCTCAAAATTAGGGGAATATGTGCAATTTTGCTTCAAAATACGGGGAATTTTTGCCTTATTGAACCAAAATAAAGGATTTTCTGCATTTTTGCACCAATATAAGGGGAATTTCTGAAATTTTGCTCCAAAATACGGGAAATTTTTGCCTTATTGCCAGAAATAAAGTGGAATTTCTGCCTTTTTGCCCTGAAATATTTGAAATTTCCTCAATTTTACCCCAGAATAAGGGGAATTTCTGTTTTTGGCCCCAAAATTAGGAGAATTTCTGCTTTTTGCCCCAAATTAAGGCAAATTTTTGACTTTTTGCCCTGAAATAAGTAAAAATTCTGCAATTTTGCTCCAAAATAAGGAGAATTTCTGCCTTTTTGCCAAAATAAGGGAAATTTCAGCATTTTACCTTCAAATAAGGGGAATTTCCGCATTTTTGCCACAAAATATGAGGAATTTCTGCCTTTTTGCCCCAAAATAACGGGAATTTCAGCCTTTTTACCCCAAAATAAGGGGAATTTCTGCCTTTTGCCCAAAATATGGGGAATTTCTGACATTTTGTTCCAAAATAAGGAAAATTTCTTCAATTTTGTACCAAAATAAAAGAAATTTCTGCTTTCTGCCCCAAAATAAAAGTAATTTCTGACTTTTTGCCCTGAAATAAATGAAATTTCTGAAATTTTGCCCGAAAATAAAAGAAATTTGTGCCTTTTTGCCCCAAAAAGAGGGGAATTTCGGCCTTTTAACCCCAAAATATGAGGAATTTCAGCATTTTACCTCAAAATAATAGGAATTTCAGCCTTTTTGCACCAAAATATGGGGAATTTCTGCCTTTTTGCCACAAAATAAGAAAAATTTCTGCAATTCTGTACCAAAATAAAAGAAATATCTAAAATTTTGCCCCCAAATAAAGGAAACTTCTGATTTTTGCCCCTAAATAAGGAGAATTTCTGTATTTTTGCCCCCCAAAAAAGGGAATTTCTGCCTTTTTGACCCAAAATTAGGGGAGTTTCTGCAATTTTGCTCTAAAATACGGGGATTTTCTGCCTTTTTCGCAGAAAATAAGGGGAATTTCTGCCATTTTGCCGCAAAATAAGTGAAATTTCTGCAGTTTTACCCAAAAATGAGGGGAATATCTGCCTTTTTGCCCCAATATTAGAAGAATTTCTGCAATTTTGCTCCAAAATACAGAGAATTTCTGCCTTTTTGCCCGAAAATAAAGGGAATGTATACCTTTTTGCCATAAAAAGGGAAATTTTTTCATTTTTACCCCAAAATAAGGGGATTTTCCGCCTTTTTGACTCAAAATAAGTGCAATTTCTGACTTTTTTCCAAAAATAAATGGAATTTCTGTATTTTTGCCCCAAAATAAGGGGAATTTCCGACTTTTTGCCCTGAAATAAGTTAAATTTCAAAAATTTTTCCCCAAAATAATTGAAATTTCTGCAATTTTGCCCCAAAATAAGGGAAATTTCTGTATTTTTGCCCCAAAATAAAGGAAATTTCTGCCTTTTTACCTCAAAATAAGGGGAATTTCTGCATTTTTGCCACAAAATATAAGGAATTTCTGCCTTTTTGCCCCAAAATAAGAAAAATTTCTGCCTTTTTTCCATGAAATAAGTGAAATTTCTGCAATTTTGGCCCAAAAAATTGAAATTTCTGCAATTTTGTTCCAAAATAAAGGAAATTTCTGGAATTTTGCCCCAAAATATGGGGAATTTCTGACTTTTTGCCCTGAAATAAGGAGAATTTCTGTCTTTTTGCCCCAAAATAATGTGAATTTCTGCATTTTCCCTCAAAATTAGGGGAATAAGTGCAATTTTGCTTCAAAATACGGGGAATTTTTGACTTATTGCACCAAAATAAAAGGAATTTCTGCATTTTTGCACCAATATAAGGGGAATTTCTGAAATTTTGCTCCAAAATACGGGGAATTTTTGCCTTATTGCACGAAATAAAGTGGAATTTCTGCCTTTTTGCCCTGAAATATGTGAAATTTCCGCAATTTTACCCCAAATTAGAGGAATTTCTGTTTTTGGCCTCAAAATTAGGAGAATTTCTGCTTTTTGCCCCAAATTAATGCAAATTTCTGACTTTTTGCCCTGAAATAAGTGAAATTTCTGCAATTTTGCCCCAAAATAAGGGGAATTTCTATTTTTTTGCCAAAATAAGGGGAATTTCAGCATTTTACCTTCAAATAAGGGGAATTTCTGCCTTTTTGCCACAAAATATGTGGAATTTCTGCCTTATTGCCCCCAAATAAGGAAAATTTTTGCTTTTCTGCCCCAAATAATGGGAATTTCTGCCTTTTTGCCACAAAGTAAAGGGAATTTCTGCCTTTTTGCCCCAAAATAATGGGAATTTCAGCCTTTTTACCCCAAAATAAGGGGAATTTCTGCCTTTTGCCCAAAATATGGGGAATTTCTGCCTTTTTGTTCCAAAATAAGAAAAATTTCTTCAATTTTGTACCAAAATAAAAGAAATTTCTGCTTTCTGCCCCAAAATAAAAGTAATTTCTGACTTTTTGCCCTGAAATAAATGAAATTTCTGCAATTTTGCCCGAAAATAAGGGAAATTTGTGCCTTTTTGCCCCAAAATGAGGGGAATTTCTGCCTTTTAACCCCAAAATATGGGGAATTTCAGCATTTTACCTCAAAAAAAGGGGAATTTCAGCCTTTTTGCACCAAAATATGAGGAATTTCTGCCTTTTTGCCACAAAATAAGAAAAATTTCTGCAATTCCTTACCAAAATAAAAGAAATTTCTAAAATTTTGCCCCAAAATAAGGGAAATTTCTGATTTTTGCCCCGAAATAAGGAGAATTTCTGTATTTTTGCCCCCCAAAGAAAGGAATTTCTGCGTTTTTGCCCAAAAATTAGGCGAGTTTCTGCAATTTTGCTTCAAAGTACAGGGAATTTCTGCCTCTTTTCCCGAAAATAAGGGGTACTTCTGGCTATTTTCCCCAAATAAAGCGAATTTCTGCATTTTTGCACCAATATTTAGGGAATTTCTGCAATTTTGCTTTAAAATACGGGGAATTTCTGACTTTTTCCCAAAATTAAGGGGATTTTCTGCCTTTTTGCCCACAAACAAGGGAAATTTCTGCAATTTTATCACAAAATAAAAGAAATTTCTGCCTTTATGCCCTAAAATAACGGGAATTTCTGCCTTTTTACCCTGTAATATGTGAAATGTCTGCAATTTTACCCCAAAATAAGGTGAATTTCTGCTTTTTGCCCCAAAATATTGGGAATTTCTGCATTTTTGCCCCAAAATATGAAAAATTTTTGCTTTTTTTCTCTGAAATATTTGAAATTTCTGCAATTTTGCCTTAAAATAAAAGAAATTTCTGCAATTTTTCCCCATAATAAAAAAAATTTTTGCAATTTTGCCCCAAAATAAAGGGGATTTCTGTTTTTTGTCCCCAAATAAGGGAAATTTCTGCAATTTTGCCCTAAAATAAAAGGAATTTTTTCCTTTTGCCCCAAAATAAGGAGAATTTCTGCCTTTTTGCTCCAAAACAAAGAAAATTACTGCATGTTTTACGCCAAAATTAGGTGAATTTCTGCAATTTTGCTCCAAAATACGGGGATTTTCTGCCTTTTTCGCAGAAAATAAAAGGAATTTCTACCATTTTGCCGCAAAATAAGTGAAATTTCTGCAGTTTTACCCCAAAATAAGGGGAATTTCTGCTTTTTTGCCCCAATGTTAGGGGAATTTCTGCAATTTTGCTCCAAAATACAGAGAATTTCTGCCTTTTTGCCAGAAAATAAAAGGAATGTATAACTTTTTGCCATAAAAAGGGAAATTTCTTAATTTTTATCCTAAAATAAGGGGATTTTCCGCCTTTTTGACTCAAAATAAGTGCAATTTCTGACTTTTTTCCAAAAATAAATGGAATTTCTGTATTTTTGCCCCAAAATAAGGGAAATTTCCGACTTTTTGCCCTGAAATAAGTTAAATTTCAAAAATTTTTCCTTAAAATAATTGAAATTTCTGCAATTTTGCCCCAAAGTAAGGGGAATTTCTGTATTTTTGCCCCAAAATAAGGGAAATTTCTGCATTTTTACCTCAAAATAAGGGGAATTTCTGCATTTTTGCCACAAAATATAAGGAATTTCTGCTTTTTGCGCCAAAATAAGAAAAATTTCTGCCTTTATTCCCTGAAATAAGTGAAATTTCTGCAATTTTGGCCCAAAAAATTAAAATTTCTGCAATTATGTCCCAAAATAAAGGAAATTTCTGGAATTTTGCCCCAAAATAAGGGGAATTTCTGACTTTTTGCCCTGAAATAAAGAGAATTTCTGTCTTTTTGCCCCAAAATAATGTGAATTTCTGCATTTTCCCTCAAAATTAGGGGAATATGTGCAATTTTGCTTCAAAATACGGGGAATTTTTGCCTTATTGAACCAAAATAAAGGAATTTCTGCATTTTTGCACCAATATAAGGGGAATTTCTGAAATTTTGCTCCAAAATACGAGGAATTTTTGCCTTATTGCCAGAAATAAAGTGGAATTTCTGCCTTTTTGCCCTGAAATATTTGAAATTTCCGCAATTTTACCCCAAAATAAGGGGAATTTCTGTTTTTGGCCCCAAAATTAGGAGAATTTCTGATTTTGCCCCAAATTAAGGCAAATTTCTGACATTTTGCCCTGAAATAAGTGAAATTTCTGCAATTTTGCACCAAAATAAGGAGAATTTCTGCCTTTTTGCCAAAATAAGTGGAATTTCAGAATTTTACCTTCAAATAAGGGGAATTTCTGCCTTTTTGCCACAAAATATGGGGAATTTCTGCCTTTTTGCCCCAAAATAATGGGAATTTCAGCCTTTTTACCCCAAAATAAGGGGAATTTTTGCATTTTTGCCCCCAAATATGAAAAATTTTTGCTTTTTTTCTCTGAAATATGTGAAATTTCTGCAATTTTGCCTTAAAATAAAAGAAATTTCTGCAATTTTTCCCCATAATAAAAAAATTTTTGCAATTTTCCGCAAAATAAAGGGAATTTCTGTTTTTTGTCCCCAAATAAGGGAAATTTCTGCAATTTTGCCCTAAAATAAGGAGAATTTCTTCCTTTTGCCCCAAAATAAGGAGAATTTCTGCCTTTTTGCCCCAAAACAAAGAAAATTACTGTATGTTTTACGCCAAAATTAGGTGAATTTCTGCAATTTTGCTCCAAAATACGGGGATTTTCTGCATTTTTCGCAGAAAATAAGGGGAATTTCTGCCATTTTGCCACAAAATAAGTGAAATTTCTGCAGTTTTACCCCAAAATAAGGGGAATTTCTGCCTTTTTGCCCCAATATTAGCGGAATTTCTGCAATTTTGCACCAAAATACAGAGAATTTTTGCCTTTTTGCCCGAAAATAAAGGGAATGTATACCATTTTGCCATAAAAAGGGAAATTTCTTCATTTTTACACCAAAAAAGGGGATTTTCCGCCTTTTTGACTCAAAATAAGTGCAATTTCTGACTTTTTTTAAAAATTAAATGGAATTTCTGTTTTTTGCCCCAAAATAAGTGGAATTTCCGAATTTTTGCCCTGAAATATGTTAAATTTCAAAAATTTTTCCCCAAAATAATTGAAATTTCTGCAATTTTGCCCAAAAATAAAGGGAATTTCTGTATTTTTGCCCCAAAATAAGGGAAATTTCTGCCTTTTTACCTCAAAATAAGGGGAATTTCTGCATTTTTGCCACAAATTATAAGGAATTTCTGCCTTTTTGCCCCATAATAGAAACAATTTCTGCTTTTTTTCCCTGAAATAAGTGAAATTTCTGCAATTTTGTCCCAAAATAAAGGAAATTTCTGAAATTTTGCCCCAAAATAAGAAGAATTTCTGACTTTTTGCCCTGAAATAAGGAGAATTTCTGTCTTTTTGCCCCAAAATAATGTGAATTTCTGCATTTTCCCTCAAAATTAGGGGAATATGTGCAATTTTGCTTCAAAATACGGGAAATTTTTGCCTTATTGCACCAAAATAAAAGGAATTTCTGCATTTTTGCATCAATATAAGGGGAATTTCTGAAATTTTGCTCCAAAATACGGGGAATTTTTGCCTTATTGCCCGAAATAAAGTGGAATTTCTGCTTTTTTGCCCTGAAATATTTGAAATTTCTGCAATTTTACCCCAAAATAAGGGGAATTTCTGTTTTTGGCCCTAAAATTAGGAGAATTTCTGCTTTTTGCCCCAAATTAAGGCAAATTTCTGACTTTTTGCCCTGAAATAAGTGAAATTTCTGCAATTTTGCCCCAAAATAAGGGGAATTTTTGCCTTTTTGCCAAAATAAGGGGAATTTCAGTATTTACCTTCAAATAAGGGGAATTTCTGCCTTTTTGCCACAAAATATGGGGAATTTCTGCCTAATTGCCCCCAAATAATGAAAATTTTTGCTTTTCTGCCCCAATTAATGGGAATTTCTGCCTTTTTGCCACAAAGTAAAGGGAATTTCTGCCTTTTTGCCCCAAAATAATATGAATTTCAGCTTTTTTACCCCAAAATAAGGGGAATTTCTGCCTTTTGCCCAAAATATGGGGAATTTCTGACTTTTTGTTCCAAAATAAGGAAAATTTCTTCAATTTTGTACCAAAATAAAAGAAATTTCTGCTTTCTGCCCCAAAATAAAAGTAATTTCTGACTTTTTGCCCTGAAATAAATGAAATTTCTGCAATTTTGCCCGTAAATAAGGGAAATTTGTCCCTTTTTGCCCCAAAATGAGGGAAATTTCTGCCTTTTAACCCCAAAATATGGGGAATTTCAGCATTTTACCTCAAAATATAGGGAATTTCAGACTTTTTGCAACAAAATATAAAAATTTCTGCCTTTTTGCCACAAAATAAGATAAATTTCTGCAATTCTGTACCAAAATAAAAGAAATTTCTAAAATTTTGCCCCAAAATAAGGGAAATTTCTGATTTTTGCCCCGAAATAAGGAGAATTTCTGTATTTTTGTCCCAAAAAAAGGGAATTTCTGCCTTTTTGCCCCAAAATTAGGGGAGTTTCTGCAATTTTGCTTCAAAATACAGGGAATTTCTGCCTCTTTTCCCGAAAATAAGGGGAACTTCTGCCGATTTGCCCCAAAAAAAGGGAATTTCTGCATTTTTGACGCAATATTTAGGAAATTTCTGCAATTTTGCTTTAAAATACGGGGAATTTCTGTCTTTTTGCCCAAAATTAAGGGGATTTTCTGCGTTTTTGCCCTCAAACAAGGGAAATTTCTGCAATTTTATCCCAAAATATAAGGAATTTCTGCCTTTATGCCCTCAAATAATGGGAATTTCTGACTTTTTGCCCTGAAATATGTGAAATGTCTGCTATTTTACCCCAGAATAAGGTGAATTTCTGCCTTTTTGTTCCAAAATAATGGGAATTTCTGCCTTTTTGCCCCAAAATATGAAAAATTTTTGCTTTTTTTCTCTGAAATATGTGAAATTTCTGCAATTTTGCCTTAAAATAAAAGAAATTTCTGCAATTTTTCCCCAAAATAAAGGAATTTGTTGCAATTTTGCCCCAAAATAAAGGGAATTTCTGTTTTTTTTCCCCAAATAAGGGAAATTTCTGCAATTTTGCCCTAAAATAAGGGGAATTTCTGCCTTTTGCCCCAAAATAAGAAGAATCTCTTCCTTTTTCCCCAAAACAAAGAATATTACTGCATGTTTTACGCCAAAATTAGGTGAATTTCTGCAATTTTGCTCCAAAATACGGGGATTTTCTGCCTTTTTCGCAGAAAATAAGGGGAATTATTGCCATTTTGCCACGAAATAAGTGAAATTTCTGCAGTTTTACCCCAAAATAAGGGGGATTTTTGCCTTTTAGCCCTAAAATTAGGGGAATTTCTGCAATTTTGCTCCAAAATACGAGGAATTTCTGTCTTTTTGCCCGAAAATAAAGGGAATGTATACCTTTTTGCCATAAAAAGAGAAATTTCTTCATTTTTACCCCAAAATAAGGGGATTTTCCGCCTTTTTGACTCAAAATAAGTGCTATTTCTGACTTTTTTCCAAAAATAAATGGAATTTCTGTCTTTTTGCCCAAAAATAAGGGGAATTTTCGAATTTTTGCCCTGAAATAAGTTAAATTTCAACAATTTTTCACCAAAAAAATTGAAATTTCTGCAGTTTTGCCCCAAAATAAGGGTAATTTCTGTATTTTTGCCCCAAAATAAAGAAAATTTCGGCCTTTTTACCTCAAAATAAGGGGAATTTCTGCATTTTTTGCCACAAAATATAAGGAATTTCTGCCTTTTTGCCACAAAATAAGAAAAATTTCTGCCTTTTTTCCCTGAAATAAGTGAAATTTCTGCAATTTTGGCCCAAAATAAGAAAAATTTCTGGAATTGTGCCCCAAAATAAGTGGAATTTCTGAGTTTTGCCCCAAAATAAGGAGAATTTCTGTCTTTTTGCCCCAACATATAGGGAATTTTTGCCTTTTTGCCCCACAATTAGGGGAATTTCTGCAATTTTGCTCCAAAATACAGGGAATTTCTGCCTTTTTACGTCAAAATAAGTGAAATTTCTGCCTTTTTACTCAAAAATATACGAAATTTCTGTATTTTCGCCCCAAAATAAATGCAATTTTTGAATTTTGCCCTGAAATAAGTGAAATTTCTCCAATTTTGCCTCAAAATAAGGGAAATTTCTGCTTTTTTGCCACAAAATAAGGGGAATTTCTGCCTTTTTGCCCCAAAATAAAAGGAATTTCAGCCTTTTTACCTAATAATAAGGGGAATCTCTCCTTTTTGTCCTAAAATATGGCGAATTTCTGTATTTTTGCAACAAAATAAAAAAATTTTCTGCAATTTTGTACAAAAATAAAAGTAATTTCTGCCTTTTTGCCCCAAAATGAGAGAAATTTCTGAGTTTTTTCCCTGAAATCAGTGAAATTTCTGTAATTTTGCCCCAAAATTAGGGAGATTTCTGCAATTTTGCCCCAAAATATAGGAAATTTCTAGAATTTTGCCCCAAAATAAGAAGAATTTCTGACTTTTTGCCCTGAAATAAGGAGAATTTCTGTCTTTCTGCCCCAAAATAATGTGAATTTCTGCATTTTTCCTCAAAATTAGGGGAATATGTGCAATTTTGCTTCAAAATACGGGAAATTTTTGCCTTATTGCACCAAAATAAAAGGAATTTCTGCATTTTTGCACCAATATAAGGGCAATTTCTGAAATTTTGCTCCAAAATACGGGGAATTTTTGCCTTATTGCCCGAAATAATGTGGAATTTCTGCTTTTTGCCCTGAAATATTTGAAATTTTCGCAATTTTCCCCCAAAATAAGGGGAATCTGTTTTTGGCCCCAAAATTAGGAGAATTTCTGCTTTTTGCCCCAAATTAAGGCAAATTTCTGACTTTTTGCCCTGAAATAAGTGAAATTTCTGCAATTTTGCCCCGAAATTAGGGGAATTTCTGCCTTTTTGCCAAAATAAGAGGAATTTCAGCATTTTCCCTTCAAATAAGGGAAATTTCTGCCTTTTTGTCAAAAATATGTGGAATTTCTGCCTTATTGCCCCCAAATAAAGAAAATTTTTGTTTTTCTGCCACAATTAATGAGAATTTCTGCCTTTTTGCCACAAAGTAAAAGGAATTTCTGCCTTTTTGCTCCAAAATAACGGGAATTTCAGCATTTTTACCCCAAAATAAGGGGAATTTCTGCCTTTTGACCAAAATATGGGGGAATTTCTGACTTTTTGTTCCAAAATAATGAAAATTTCTTCAATTTTGTACCAAAATAAAAGAAATTTCTGCTTTTTGCCCCAAAATAAAAGTAATTTCTGACTTTTTGCCCTGATATAAATAAAATTTCTGCAATTTTGCCCGAAAATAAGGGAAATTTGTGCCTTTTTGCCCCAAAATGAGAGGAATTTCTGCCTTTTAACCCCAAAATATGGGGAATTTCAGCATTTTACCTCAAAATAAGGGGAATTTCAGCCTTTTTGCATCAAAATAAGGGGAATTTTTGCCTTTTTGCCACAAAATAATAAAAATTTCTGCAATTCTGTACCAAAATAAAAGAAATTTCTAAAATTTTGCCTCAAAATAAGGGAAATTTCTGATTTTTGCCCCGAAATAAGGAGAATTTCTGTTTTTTTGCCCCCCAAAAAAGGGAATTTCTGCTTTTTGCCCCAAAATTAGGGGAGTTTCTGCAATTTTGCTTCAAAATATAGGGAATTTCTGCCTTTTTTTTTCTGAAAATAAGGGGAACTTCTGCCGAGTTGCCCCAAATAAAGGGAATTTCTGCATTTTTGCCCCAATATTTAGGGAATTTCTGCAACTTTGCTTTAAAATACGGGGAATTTCTGCCTTTTTGCCCAAAATTAAGGGGATTTTCTGCCTTTTTGCCCCCAAACAAGGGAAATTTCTGCAATTTTATCCCAAAATAAAAGGAATTTCTGCCTTTATGCCCTCAAATAACGGGAATTTCTGCCTTTTTGCCCTGAAATATGTGAAATGTCTGCAATTTTACCCCAAAATAAGGTGAATTTCTACCTTTTTGTTCCAAAATAATGGGAATTTCTGCGTTTTTGCCCCAAAATATGAAAAATTTTTGCTTTTTTTCTCTGAAATATGTGAAATTTCTGCAATTTTGCCTTAAAATAAAAGAAATTTCTGCAATTTTTCCCAATAATAAAGGAATTTTTTGCAATTTTGCCCCAAAATAAATGGAATTTCTGTGTTTTTTCCGCAAATAAGGGAAATTTCTGCAATTTTGCCCTAAAATAAGGGGAATTTCTGCCTTTTGCCCCAAAATAAGGAGAATTTCTGCCTTTTTGCTCCAAAACAATAAAAATTACTGCATGTTTTACGCCAAAATTAGGTGAATTTCTGCAATTTTGCTCCAAAATACAGGGATTTTCTGCCTTTTTCGCAGAAAATAATGGGAATTTCTTTCATTTTGCCGCGAAATAAGTGAAATTTCTGCAGTTTTACCCCAAAATAAGGGGGATTTTTGCCTTTTTGCCCTAAAATTAGGGGAATTTCTGCAATTTTGCTCCAAAATACGAGGAATTTCTGTCTTTTTGCCCGAAAATAAAGGGAATGTATACCTTTTTGCCTTAAAAAGGGAAATTTCTTCATTTTTACCCCCAAATAAGGGGATTTTCCGCCTTTTTGACTCAAAATAAGTGCAATTTCTGAATTTTTTCCAAAAATAAATGGAATTTCTGTCTTTTTGCCCAAAAATAAGGGGAATTTTCGAATTTTTGCCCTGAAATAAGTTAAATTTCAACAATTTTTCACCAAAATAATTGAAATTTCTGCAGTTTTGCCCCAAAATAAGGGGAATTTCTGTATTTTTGCCCCAAAATAAAGAAAATTTCTGCCTTTTTACCTCAAAATAAGGGAAATTTCTGCATTTTTTGCCACAAAATATAAGGAATTTCTGCCTTTTTTCCCTGAAATAAGTGAAATTTCTGCAATTTTGGCCCAAAAAAATTGAAATTTCTTCAATTTTGTCCCAAAATAAGAAAAATTTCTGGAATTTTGCCCCAAAATAAGTGGAATTTCTGAGTTTTGCCCCAAAATAAGGAGAATTTCTGTCTTTTTGCCCCAACATATAGGGAATTTCTGCCTTTTTGCCCCACAATTAGGGGAATTTCTGCAATTTTGCTCCAAAATACAGGGAATTTCTGCCTTTTTACGTCAAAATAAGTGAAATTTCTGCCTTTTTACTCAAAAATATACGAAATTTCTGTATTTTCGCCCCAAAATAAATGCAATTTTTGAATTTTGCCCTGAAATAAGTGAAATTTCTGTAATTTTGCCCCAATATTAGGGAGATTTCTGCAATTTTGCCCCAAAATAAAGGAAATTTCTGAAATTTTGCCCCAAAATAAGAAGAATTTCTGACTTTTTGCCCTGAAATAAGGAGAATTTCTGTCTTTTTGCCCCAAAATAATGTGAATTTCTGCATTTTCCCTCAAAATTAGGGGAATATGTGCAATTTTGCTTCAAAATACGGGGAATTTTTTCCTTATTGCTCAAAATAAAAGGAATTTCTGCATTTTTGCATCAATATAAGGGGAATTTCTGAAATTTTGCTCCAAAATACGGGGAATTTTTGCCTTATTGCCCGAAATAAAGTGGAATTTCTGCTTTTTTGCCCTGAAATATTTGAAATTTCCGCAATTTTACCCCAAAATAAGGTGAATTTCTGTTTTTGGCCCTAAAATTAGGAGAATTTCTGCTTTTTGCCCCAAATTAAGGCAAATTTCTGACTTTTTGCCCTGAAATAAGTGAAATTTCTGCAATTTTGCCCCAAAATAAGGGGAGTTTTTGCCTTTTTGCCACAAAATAATAAAAATTTCTGCAATTCTGTACCAAAATAAAAGAAATTTCTAAAATTTTGCCTCAAAATAAGGGAAATTTCTGATTTTTGCCCCGAAATAAGGAGAATTTCTGTTTTTTTGCCCCCCAAAAAAGGGAATTTCTGCTTTTTGCCCCAAAATTAGGGGAGTTTCTGCAATTTTGCTTCAAAATATAGGGAATTTCTGCCTTTTTTTTTCTGAAAATAAGGGGAACTTCTGCCGAGTTGCCCCAAATAAAGGGAATTTCTGCATTTTTGCCCCAATATTTAGGGAATTTCTGCAACTTTGCTTTAAAATACGGGGAATTTCTGCCTTTTTGCCCAAAATTAAGGGGATTTTCTGCCTTTTTGCCCCCAAACAAGGGAAATTTCTGCAATTTTATCCCAAAATAAAAGGAATTTCTGCCTTTATGCCCTCAAATAACGGGAATTTCTGCCTTTTTGCCCTGAAATATGTGAAATGTCTGCAATTTTACCCCAAAATAAGGTGAATTTCTGACTTTTTGTTCCAAAATAATGGGAATTTCTGCGTTTTTGCCCCAAAATATGAAAAATTTTTGCTTTTTTTCTCTGAAATATGTGAAATTTCTGCAATTTTGCCTTAAAATAAAAGAAATTTCTGCAATTTTTCCCAATAATAAAAAAATTTTTTGCAATTTTGCCCCAAAATAAAGGGAATTTCTGTTTTTTTTCCGCAAATAAGGGAAATTTCTGCAATTTTGCCCTAAAATAAGGGGAATTTCTGCCTTTTGCCCCAAAATAAGGAGAATTTCTGCCTTTTTGCTCCAAAACAATAAAAATTACTGCTTGTTTTACGCCAAAATTAGGTGAATTTCTGCAATTTTGCTCCAAAATACAGGGATTTTCTGCCTTTTTCACAGAAAATAATGGGAATTTCTTTCATTTTGCCGCGAAATAAGTGAAATTTCTGCAGTTTTACCCCAAAATAAGGGGGATTTTTGGCTTTTTGCCCTAAAATTAGGGGAATTTCTGCAATTTTGCTCCAAAATACGAGGAATTTCTGTCTTTTTGCCCGAAAATAAAGGGAATGTATACCTTTTTGCCTTAAAAAGGGAAATTTCTTCATTTTTACCCCCAAATAAGGGGATTTTCCGCCTTTTTGACTCAAAATAAGTGCAATTTCTGAATTTTTTCCAAAAATAAATGGAATTTCTGTCTTTTTGCCCAAAAATAAGGGGAATTTTCGAATTTTTGCCCTGAAATAAGTTAAATTTCAACAATTTTTCACCAAAATAATTGAAATTTCTGCAGTTTTGCCCCAAAATAAGGGGAATTTCTGTATTTTTGCCCCAAAATAAAGAAAATTTCTGCCTTTTTACCTCAAAATAAGGGAAATTTCTGCATTTTTTGCCACAAAATATAAGGAATTTCTGCCTTTTTTCCCTGAAATAAGTGAAATTTCTGCAATTTTGGCCCAAAAAAATTGAAATTTCTTCAATTTTGTCCCAAAATAAGAAAAATTTCTGGAATTTTGCCCCAAAATAAGTGGAATTTCTGAGTTTTGCCCCAAAATAAGGAGAATTTCTGTCTTTTTGCCCCAACATATAGGGAATTTCTGCCTTTTTGCCCCACAATTAGAGGAATTTCTGCAATTTTGCTCCAAAATACAGGGAATTTCTGCCTTTTTACGTCAAAATAAGTGAAATTTCTGCCTATTTACTCAAAAATATACGAAATTTCTGTATTTTCGCCCCAAAATAAATGCAATTTTTGAATTTTGCCCTGAAATAAGTGAAATTTCTGTAATTTTGCCCCAATATTAGGGAGATTTCTGCAATTTTGCCCCAAAATAAAGGAAATTTCTGAAATTTTGCCCCAAAATAAGAAGAATTTCTGACTTTTTGCCCTGAAATAAGGAGAATTTCTGTCTTTTTGCCCCAAAATAATGTGAATTTCTGCATTTTCCCTCAAAATTAGGGGAATATGTGCAATTTTGCTTCAAAATACGGGGAATTTTTTCCTTATTGCACCAAAATAAAGGAATTTCTGCATTTTTGCATCAATATAAGGGGAATTTCTGAAATTTTGCTCCAAAATACGGGGAATTTTTGCCTTATTGCCCGAAATAAAGTGGAATTTCTGCTTTTTTGCCCTGAAATATTTGAAATTTCCGCAATTTTACCCCAAAATAAGGGGAATTTCTGTTTTTGGCCCTAAAATTAGGAGAATTTCTGCTTTTTGCCCCAAATTAAGGCAAATTTCTGACTTTTTGCCCTGAAATAAGTGAAATTTCTGCAATTTTGCCCCAAAATAAGGGGAATTTTTGCCTTTTTGCCAAAATAAGGGGAATTTCAGTATTTACCTTCAAATAAGGGGAATTTCTGCCTTTTTGCCACAAAATATGGGGAATTTTTGCCTTATTGCCCCCAAATAATGAAAATTTTTGCTTTTCTGCCCCAATTAATGGGAATTTCTGCCTTTTTGCCACAAAGTAAAGGGAATTTCTGCCTTTTTGCCCCAAAATAATGGGAATTTCAGCCTTTTTACCCCAAAATAAGGGGAATTTCTGCCTTTTGCCCAAAATATGTGGAATTTCTGACTTTTTGTTCCAAAATAAGGAAAATTTTTTCAATTTTGTACCAAAATAAAAGAAATTTCTGCTTTCTGCCCCAAAATAAAAGTAATTTCTGACTTTTTGCCCTGAAATAAATGAAATTTCTGCAATTTTGCCCGTAAATAAGGGAAATTTGTGCCTTTTTGCCCCAAAATGAGGGAAATTTCTGCCTTTTAACCCCAAAATATGGGGAATTTCAGCATTTTACATCAAAATATAGGGAATTTCAGACTTTTTGCAACAAAATATAAAAATTTCTGCCTTTTTGCCACAAAATAAGAAAAATTTCTGCAATTCTGTACCAAAATAAAAGAAATTTCTAAAATTTTGCCCCAAAATAAGGGAAATTTCTGATTTTTGCCCCGAAATAAGGAGAATTTCTGTATTTTTGTCCCAAAAAAAGGGAATTTCTGCCTTTTTGCCCCAAAATTAGGGGAGTTTCTGCAATTTTGCTTCAAAATACAGGGAATTTCTGCCTCTTTTCCCGAAAATAAGGGGAACTTCTGCCGATTTGCCCCAAAAAAAGGGAATTTCTGCATTTTTGACGCAATATTTAGGAAATTTCTGCAATTTTGCTTTAAAATACGGGGAATTTCTGTCTTTTTACCCAAAATTAAGGGGATTTTCTGCCTTTTTGCCCCCAAACAAGGGAAATTTCTGCAATTTTATCCCAAAATATAAGGAATTTCTGCCTTTATGCCCTCAAATAATGGGAATTTCTGACTTTTTGCCCTGAAATATGTGAAATGTCTGCTATTTTACCCCAGAATAAGGTGAATTTCTGCCTTTTTGTTCCAAAATAATGGGAATTTCTGCCTTTTTGCCCCAAAATATGAAAAATTTTTGCTTTTTTTCTCTGAAATATGTGAAATTTCTGCAATTTTGCCTTAAAATAAAAGAAATTTCTGCAATTTTTCCCCATAATAAAGGAATTTGTTGCAATTTTGCCCCAAAATAAAGGGAATTTCTGTTTTTCTTCCCCAAATAAGGGAAATTTCTGCAATTTTGCCCTAAAATAAGGGGAATTTCTGCCTTTTGCCCCAAAATAAGAAGAATCTCTTCCTTTTTCCCCAAAACAAAGAATATTACTGCATGTTTTACGCCAAAATTAGGTGAATTTCTGCAATTTTGCTCCAAAATACGGGGATTTTCTGCCTTTTTCGCAGAAAATAAGGGAAATTATTGCCATTTTGCCGCGAAATAAGTGAAATTTCTGCAGTTTTACCCCAAAATAAGGGGGATTTTTGCCTTTTTGCCCTAAAATTAGGGGAATTTCTGCAATTTTGCTCCAAAATACGAGGAATTTCTGTCTTTTTGCCCGAAAATAAAGGGAATGTATACCTTTTTGCCATAAAAAGGGAAATTTCTTCATTTTTACCCCAAAATAAGGGGATTATCCGCCTTTTTGACTCAAAATAAGTGCTATTTCTGACTTTTTTCCAAAAATAAATGGAATTTCTGTCTTTTTGCCCAAAAATAAGGGGAATTTTCAAATTTTTGCCCTGAAATAAGTTAAATTTCAACAATTTTTCACCAAAAAAATTGAAATTTCTGCAGTTTTGCCCCAAAATAAGGGTAATTTCTGTATTTTTGCCCCAAAATAAAGAAAATTTCGGCCTTTTTACCTCAAAATAAGGGGAATTTCTGCATTTTTTGCCACAAAATATAAGGAATTTCTGCCTTTTTGCCACAAAATAAGAAAAATTTCTGCCTTTTTTCCCTGAAATAAGTGAAATTTCTGCAATTTTGGCCCAAAATAAGAAAAATTTCTGGAATTGTGCCCCAAAATAAGTGGAATTTCTGAGTTTTGCCCCAAAATAAGGAGAATTTCTGTCTTTTTGCCCCAACATATAGGGAATTTCTGCCTTTTTGCCCCACAATTAGGGGAATTTCTGCAATTTTGCTCCAAAATACAGGGAATTTCTGCCTTTTTACGTCAAAATAAGTGAAATTTCTGCCTTTTTACTCAAAAATATACGAAATTTCTGTATTTTCGCCCCAAAATAAATGCAATTTTTGAATTTTGCCCTGAAATAAGTGAAATTTCTCCAATTTTGCCTCAAAATAAGGGAAATTTCTGCTTTTTTGCCACAAAATAAGGGGAATTTCTGCCTTTTTGCCCCAAAATAAAAGGAATTTCAGCCTTTTTACCTAATAATAAGGGGAATCTCTCCTTTTTGTCGTAAAATATGGGGAATTTCTGTATTTTTGCCCCAAAATAAAAAAAATTTTCTGCAATTTTGTACAAAAATATAAAAGTTATTTCTGCCTTTTTGCCCCAAAATAAGAGAAATTTCTGCGTTTTTTTCCTGAAATCAGTGAAATTTCTGTAATTTTGCCCCAAAATTAAGGAGATTTCTGCAATTTTGCCCCAAAATAAAGGAAATTTCTAGAATTTTGCCCCAAAATAAGAAGAATTTCTGAATTTTTGCCCTGAAATAAGGAGAATTTCTGTCTTTTTGCCCCAAAATAATGTGAATTTCTGCATTTTCCCTCAAAATTAGGGGAATATGTGCAATTTTGCTTCAAAATACGGGGAATTTTTTCCTTATTGCACCAAAATAAAGGAATTTCTGCATTTTTGCATCAATATAAGGGGAATTTCTGAAATTTTGCTCCAAAATACGGGGAATTTTTGCCTTATTGCCCGAAATAAAGTGGAATTTCTGCTTTTTTGCCCTGAAATATTTGAAATTTCCGCAATTTTACCCCAAAATAAGGGGAATTTCTGTTTTTGGCCCTAAAATTAGGAGAATTTCTGCTTTTTGCCCCAAATTAAGGCAAATTTCTGACTTTTTGCCCTGAAATAAGTGAAATTTCTGCAATTTTGCCCCAAAATAAGGGGAATTTTTGCCTTTTTGCCAAAATAAGGGGAATTTCAGTATTTACCTTCAAATAAGGGGAATTTCTGCCTTTTTGCCAAAAAATATGGGGAATTTTTGCCTTATTGCCCCCAAATAATGAAAATTTTTGCTTTTCTGCCCCAATTAATGGGAATTTCTGCCTTTTTGCCACAAAGTAAAGGGAATTTCTGCCTTTTTGCCCCAAAATAATGGGAATTTCAGCCTTTTTACCCCAAAATAAGGGGAATTTCTGCCTTTTGCCCAAAATATGTGGAATTTCTGACTTTTTGTTCCAAAATAAGGAAAATTTTTTCAATTTTGTACCAAAATAAAAGAAATTTCTGCTTTCTGCCCCAAAATAAAAGTAATTTCTGACTTTTTGCCCTGAAATAAATGAAATTTCTGCAATTTTGCCCGTAAATAAGGGAAATTTGTGCCTTTTTGCCCCAAAATGAGGGAAATTTCTGCCTTTTAACCCCAAAATATGGGGAATTTCAGCATTTTACATCAAAATATAGGGAATTTCAGACTTTTTGCAACAAAATATAAAAATTTCTGCCTTTTTGCCACAAAATAAGAAAAATTTCTGCAATTCTGTACCAAAATAAAAGAAATTTCTAAAATTTTGCCCCAAAATAAGGGAAATTTCTGATTTTTGCCCCGAAATAAGGAGAATTTCTGTATTTTTGTCCCAAAAAAAGGGAATTTCTGCCTTTTTGCCCCAAAATTAGGGGAGTTTCTGCAATTTTGCTTCAAAATACAGGGAATTTCTGCCTCTTTTCCCGAAAATAAGGGGAACTTCTGCCGATTTGCCCCAAAAAAAGGGAATTTCTGCATTTTTGACGCAATATTTAGGAAATTTCTGCAATTTTGCTTTAAAATACGGGGAATTTCTGTCTTTTTGCCCAAAATTAAGGGGATTTTCTGCCTTTTTGCCCCCAAACAAGGGAAATTTCTGCAATTTTATCCCAAAATATAAGGAATTTCTGCCTTTATGCCCTCAAATAATGGGAATTTCTGACTTTTTGCCCTGAAATATGTGAAATGTCTGCTATTTTACCCCAGAATAAGGTGAATTTCTGCCTTTTTGTTCCAAAATAATGGGAATTTCTGCCTTTTTGCCCCAAAATATGAAAAATTTTTGCTTTTTTTCTCTGAAATATGTGAAATTTCTGCAATTTTGCCTTAAAATAAAAGAAATTTCTGCAATTTTTCCCCATAATAAAGGAATTTGTTGCAATTTTGCCCCAAAATAAAGGGAATTTCTGTTTTTCTTCCCCAAATAAGGGAAATTTCTGCAATTTTGCCCTAAAATAAGGGGAATTTCTGCCTTTTGCCCCAAAATAAGAAGAATCTCTTCCTTTTTCCCCAAAACAAAGAATATTACTGCATGTTTTACGCCAAAATTAGGTGAATTTCTGCAATTTTGCTCCAAAATACGGGGATTTTCTGCCTTTTTCGCAGAAAATAAGGGAAATTATTGCCATTTTGCCGCGAAATAAGTGAAATTTCTGCAGTTTTACCCCAAAATAAGGGGGATTTTTGGCTTTTTGCCCTAAAATTAGGGGAATTTCTGCAATTTTGCTCCAAAATACGAGGAATTTCTGTCTTTTTGCCCGAAAATAAAGGGAATGTATACCTTTTTGCCATAAAAAGGGAAATTTCTTCATTTTTACCCCAAAATAAGGGGATTATCCGCCTTTTTGACTCAAAATAAGTGCTATTTCTGACTTTTTTCCAAAAATAAATGGAATTTCTGTCTTTTTGCCCAAAAATAAGGGGAATTTTCAAATTTTTGCCCTGAAATAAGTTAAATTTCAACAATTTTTCACCAAAAAAATTGAAATTTCTGCAGTTTTGCCCCAAAATAAGGGTAATTTCTGTATTTTTGCCCCAAAATAAAGAAAATTTCGGCCTTTTTACCTCAAAATAAGGGGAATTTCTGCATTTTTTGCCACAAAATATAAGGAATTTCTGCCTTTTTGCCACAAAATAAGAAAAATTTCTGCCTTTTTTCCCTGAAATAAGTGAAATTTCTGCAATTTTGGCCCAAAATAAGAAAAATTTCTGGAATTGTGCCCCAAAATAAGTGGAATTTCTGAGTTTTGCCCCAAAATAAGGAGAATTTCTGTCTTTTTGCCCCAACATATAGGGAATTTCTGCCTTTTTGCCCCACAATTAGGGGAATTTCTGCAATTTTGCTCCAAAATACAGGGAATTTCTGCCTTTTTACGTCAAAATAAGTGAAATTTCTGCCTTTTTACTCAAAAATATACGAAATTTCTGTATTTTCGCCCCAAAATAAATGCAATTTTTGAATTTTGCCCTGAAATAAGTGAAATTTCTCCAATTTTGCCTCAAAATAAGGGAAATTTCTGCTTTTTTGCCACAAAATAAGGGGAATTTCTGCCTTTTTGCCCCAAAATAAAAGGAATTTCAGCCTTTTTACCTAATAATAAGGGGAATCTCTCCTTTTTGTCGTAAAATATGGGGAATTTCTGTATTTTTGCCCCAAAATAAAAAAATTTTCTGCAATTTTGTACAAAAATATAAAAGTTATTTCTGCCTTTTTGCCCCAAAATAAGAGAAATTTCTGCGTTTTTTCCCTGAAATCAGTGAAATTTCTGTAATTTTGCCCCAAAATTAAGGAGATTTCTGCAATTTTGCCCCAAAATAAAGGAAATTTCTAGAATTTTGCCCCAAAATAAGAAGAATTTCTGAATTTTTGCCCTGAAATAAGGAGAATTTCTGTCTTTTTGCCCCAAAATAATGTGAATTTCTGCATTTTCCCTCAAAATTAGGGGAATATGTGCAATTTTGCTTCAAAATACGGGGAATTTTTTCCTTATTGCACCAAAATAAAAGGAATTTCTGCATTTTTGCATCAATATAAGGGGAATTTCTGAAATTTTGCTCCAAAATACGGGGAATTTTTGCCTTATTGCCCGAAATAAAGTGGAATTTCTGCTTTTTTGCCCTGAAATATTTGAAATTTCCGCAATTTTACCCCAAAATAAGGGGAATTTCTGTTTTTGGCCCCAAAATTAGGAGAATTTCTGCTTTTTGCCCCAAATTAAGGCAAATTTCTGACTTTTTGCCCTGAAATAAGTGAAATTTCTGCAATTTTGCCCCAAAATAAGGGGAATTTTTGCCTTTTTGCCAAAATAAGGGGAATTTCAGTATTTACCTTCAAATAAGGGGAATTTCTGCCTTTTTGCCACAAAATATGGGGAATTTTTGCCTTATTGCCCCCAAATAATGAAAATTTTTGCTTTTCTGCCCCAATTAATGGGAATTTCTGCCTTTTTGCCACAAAGTAAAGGGAATTTCTGCCTTTTTGCCCCAAAATAATGGGAATTTCAGCCTTTTTACCCCAAAATAAGGGGAATTTCTGCCTTTTGCCCAAAATATGGGGAATTTCTGACTTTTTCTTCCAAAATAAGGAAAATTTCTTCAATTTTGTACCAAAATAAAAGAAATTTCTGCTTTCTGCCCCAAAATAAAAGTAATTTCTGACTTTTTGCCCTGAAATAAATGAAATTTCTGCAATTTTGCCCGTAAATAAGGGAAATTTGTGCCTTTTTGCCCCAAAATGAGGGAAATTTCTGCCTTTTAACCCCAAAATATGGGGAATTTGAGCATTTTACCTCAAAATATAGGGAATTTCAGACTTTTTGCAACAAAATATAAAAATTTCTGCCTTTTTGCCACAAAATAAGAAAAATTTCTGCAATTCTGTACCAAAATAAAAGAAATTTCTAAAATTTTGCCCCAAAATAAGGGAAATTTCTGATTTTTGCCCCGAAATAAGGAGAATTTCTGTATTTTTGTCCCAAAAAAAGGGAATTTCTGCCTTTTTGCCCCAAAATTAGGGGAGTTTCTGCAATTTTGCTTCAAAATACAGGGAATTTCTGCCTCTTTTCCCGAAAATAAGGGGAACTTCTGCCGATTTGCCCCAAAAAAAGGGAATTTCTGCATTTTTGACGCAATATTTAGGAAATTTCTGCAATTTTGCTTTAAAATACGGGGAATTTCTGTCTTTTTGCCCAAAATTAAGGGGATTTTCTGCCTTTTTGCCCCCAAACAAGGGAAATTTCTGCAATTTTATCCCAAAATATAAGGAATTTCTGCCTTTATGCCCTCAAATAATGGGAATTTCTGACTTTTTGCCCTGAAATATGTGAAATGTCTGCTATTTTACCCCAGAATAAGGTGAATTTCTGCCTTTTTGTTCCAAAATAATGGGAATTTCTGCCTTTTTGCCCCAAAATATGAAAAATTTTTGCTTTTTTTCTCTGAAATATGTGAAATTTCTGCAATTTTGCCTTAAAATAAAAGAAATTTCTGCAATTTTTCCCCATAATAAAGGAATTTGTTGCAATTTTGCCCCAAAATAAAGGGAATTTCTGTTTTTTTTCCCCAAATAAGGGAAATTTCTGCAATTTTGCCCTAAAATAAGGGGAATTTCTGCCTTTTGCCCCAAAATAAGAAGAATCTCTTCCTTTTTCCCCAAAACAAAGAATATTACTGCATGTTTTACGCCAAAATTAGGTGAATTTCTGCAATTTTGCTCCAAAATACGGGGATTTTCTGCCTTTTTCGCAGAAAATAAGGGAAATTATTGCCATTTTGCCGCGAAATAAGTGAAATTTCTGCAGTTTTACCCCAAAATAAGGGGGATTTTTGCCTTTTTGCCCTAAAATTAGGGGAATTTCTGCAATTTTGCTCCAAAATACGAGGAATTTCTGTCTTTTTGCCCGAAAATAAAGGGAATGTATACCTTTTTGCCATAAAAACGGAAATTTCTTCATTTTTACCCCAAAATAAGGGGATTATCCGCCTTTTTGACTCAAAATAAGTGCTATTTCTGACTTTTTTCCAAAAATAAATGGAATTTCTGTCTTTTTGCCCAAAAATAAGGGGAATTTTCAAATTTTTGCCCTGAAATAAGTTAAATTTCAACAATTTTTCACCAAAAAAATTGAAATTTCTGCAGTTTTGCCCCAAAATAAGGGTAATTTCTGTATTTTTGCCCCAAAATAAAGAAAATTTCGGCCTTTTTACCTCAAAATAAGGGGAATTTCTGCATTTTTTGCCACAAAATATAAGGAATTTCTGCCTTTTTGCCACAAAATAAGAAAAATTTCTGCCTTTTTTCCCTGAAATAAGTGAAATTTCTGCAATTTTGGCCCAAAATAAGAAAAATTTCTGGAATTGTGCCCCAAAATAAGTGGAATTTCTGAGTTTTGCCCCAAAATAAGGAGAATTTCTGTCTTTTTGCCCCAACATATAGGGAATTTCTGCCTTTTTGCCCCACAATTAGGGGAATTTCTGCAATTTTGCTCCAAAATACAGGGAATTTCTGCCTTTTTACGTCAAAATAAGTGAAATTTCTGCCTTTTTACTCAAAAATATACGAAATTTCTGTATTTTCGCCCCAAAATAAATGCAATTTTTGAATTTTGCCCTGAAATAAGTGAAATTTCTCCAATTTTGCCTCAAAATAAGGGAAATTTCTGCTTTTTTGCCACAAAATAAGGGGAATTTCTGCCTTTTTGCCCCAAAATAAAAGGAATTTCAGCCTTTTTACCTAATAATAAGGGGAATCTCTCCTTTTTGTCGTAAAATATGGGGAATTTCTGTATTTTTGCCCCAAAATAAAAAAATTTTCTGCAATTTTGTACAAAAATATAAAAGTTATTTCTGCCTTTTTGCCCCAAAATAAGAGAAATTTCTGCGTTTTTTCCCTGAAATCAGTGAAATTTCTGTAATTTTGCCCCAAAATTAGGGAGATTTCTGCAATTTTGCCCCAAAATAAAGGAAATTTCTAGAATTTTGCCCCAAAATAAGAAGAATTTCTGACTTTTTGCCCTGAAATAAGGAGAATTTCTGTCTTTTTGCCCCAAAATAATGTGAATTTCTGCATTTTTCCTCAAAATTAGGGGAATATGTGCAATTTTGCTTCAAAATACGGGGAATTTTTGCCTTATTGCACCAAAATAAAAGGAATTTCTGCATCTTTGCACCAATATAAGGGGAATTTCTGAAATTTTGCTCCAAAATACGGGGAATTTTTGCCTTATTGCCCGAAATAAAGTGGAATATCTGCCTTTTTGCCCTGAAATATTTTAAATTTCCGCAATTTTACCCCAAAATAAGGGGAATCTGTTTTTGGCCCCAAAATTAGGAGAATTTCTGCTTTTTGCCCCAAATTAAGGCAAATTTCTGACTTTTTGCCCTGAAATAAGTGAAATTTCTGCAATTTTGCCCCGAAATTAGGGGAATTTCTGCCTTTTTGCCAAAATAAGAGGAATTTCAGCATTTTACCTTCAAATAAGGGAAATTTCTGCCTTTTTGTCACAAAATATGTGGAATTTCTGCCTTATTGCCCCCAAATAAAAAAAAATTTTTGCTTTTCTGCCACAATTAATGGGAATTTCTGCCTTTTTGCCACAAAGTAAAAGGAATTTCTGCCTTTTTGCTCCAAAATAACGGGAATTTCAGCATTTTTACCCCAAAATAAGGGGAATTTCTGCCTTTTGACCAAAATATGGGGGAATTTCTGACTTTTTGTTCCAAAATAATGAAAATTTCTTCAATTTTGTACCAAAATAAAAGAAATTTCTGCTTTTAGCCCCAAAATAAAAGTAATTTCTGACTTTTTGCCCTGATATAAATAAAATTTCTGCAATTTTGCCCGAAAATAAGGGAAATTTGTGCCTTTTTGCCCCAAAATGAGGGGAATTTCTGCCTTTTAACCCCAAAATATGGGGAATTTCAGCATTTTACCTCAAAATAAGGGGAATTTCAAACTTTTTGCATCAAAATATGGGTAATTTCTGCCTTTTTGCCACAAAATAATAAAAATTTCTGCAATTCTGTACCAAAATAAAAGAAATTTCTAAAATTTTGCCCCAAAATAAGGGAAATTTCTGATTTTTGCCCCGAAATAAGGAGAATTTCTGTTTTTTTGCCCCCCAAAAAAGGGAATTTCTGCTTTTTGCCCCAAAATTAGGGGAGTTTCTGCAATTTTGCTTCAAAATATAGGGAATTTCTGCCTTTTTTTTTCTGAAAATAAGGGGAACTTCTGCCGAGTTGCCCCAAATAAAGGGAATTTCTGCATTTTTGCCCCAATATTTAGGGAATTTCTGCAACTTTGCTTTAAAATACGGGGAATTTCTGCCTTTTTGCCCAAAATTAAGGGGATTTTCTGCCTTTTTGCCCCCAAACAAGGGAAATTTCTGCAATTTTATTCCAAAATAAAAGGAATTTCTGCCTTTATGCCCTCAAATAACGGGAATTTCTGCCTTTTTGCCCTGAAATATGTGAAATGTCTGCAATTTTACCCCAAAATAAGGTGAATTTCTGCCTTTTTGTTCCAAAATAATGGGAATTTCTGCCTTTTTGCCCCAAAATATAAAAAATTTTTGCTTTTTTTCTCTGAAATATGTGAAATTTCTGCAATTTTGCCTTAAAATAAAAGAAATTTCTGCAATTTTTCCCAATAATAAAGGAATTTTTTGCAATTTTGCCCCAAAATAAAGGGAATTTCTGTTTTTTTTCCGCAAATAAGGGAAATTTCTGCAATTTTGCCCTAAAATAAGGGGAATTTCTGCCTTTTGCCCCAAAGTAAGGAGAATTTCTGCCTTTTTGCTCCAAAACAATAAAAATTACTGCATGTTTTACGCCAAAATTAGGTGAATTTCTGCAATTTTGCTCCAAAATACAGGGATTTTCTGCCTTTTTCGCAGAAAATAATGGGAATTTCTTTCATTTTGCCGCGAAATAAGTGAAATTTCTGCAGTTTTACCCCAAAATAAGGGGGATTTTTGCCTTTTTGCCCTAAAATTAGGGGAATTTCTGCAATTTTGCTCCAAAATACGAGGAATTTCTGGAGTTTTGCCCGAAAATAAAGGGAATGTATACCTTTTTGCCATAAAAAGGGAAATTTCTTCATTTTTACCCCAAAATAAGGGAATTTTCCGCCTTTTTGACTCAAAATAATTGCAATTTCTGACTTTTTTTCAAAAATAAATGGAATTTCTGTCTTTTTGCCCCAAAATCAGGGGAATTTCCGACTTTTTGCCCTGAAATAAGTTAAATTTCAAAAATTTTTCCCAAAAATAATTGAAATTTCTGCAGTTTTGCCCCAAAATAAGGGGAATTTCTGTATTTTTGCCCCAAAATAAGGGAAATTTCTGCCTTTTTACCTCAAAATAAGGGGGATTTCTGCCTTTTTTGCCACAAAATATAAGGAATTTCTGCCTTTTTGCCCCAAAATAAGAAAAATGTCTGCCTTTTTTCCCTGAAATAAGTGAAATTTCTGCAATTTTGGCCCAAAAAATTGAAATTTCGGCAATTTTGTCCCAAAATAAGAGAAATTTCTGGAATTTTGCCCCAAAATAAGTGGAATTTCTGAGTTTTGCCCCAAAATAAGGAGAATTTCTGTCTTTTTGCTCCAACATATAAGGAATTTCTGCCTTTTTGCCCCACAATTTTGGGAATATCTGCAATTTTGCTTCAAAATACAGGGAATTTCTGCTTTTTTGCCCGAAAATAAGGGGAATGTATAACTTTTGCCACAAAAAAAGAAAATTTCTTCATTTTTGACCCAAAATAAGAGGAATTTCTGCCTTTTTACGTCAAAATAAGTGAAATTTCTGCCCTTTTACTCAAAAATATACGGAATTTCTGTATTTTTACCCCAAAATACATGCAATTTTTGAATTTTGCCCTGAAATAAGTGAAATTTCTCCAATTTTGCCTCAAAATAAGGGAAATTTCTGCCTTTGTGCCACCAAATATGGGGAATTTCTGACTTTTTGCCCCAAAATATGGGAAATTTCTGCCTTTTGCCCCCAAATAAGGGGAATTTCAGCCTTTTTACCTCAAAATAAGGTGAATTTCTGCATTTTCGCTACAAAATATTAGGAATTTCTGCCTTTTTGCTCCAAAATAAAAAAATTTCTGCCTTTTTCCCCTGAAATAAGTGAAATATCTGCAATTTTGCCCCTAAATAAGGGGAATTTCTGTCTTTTTGCCTAATAATAAGGGTATCTCTGCCTTTTTGCCCTAAAATTTAGGGAAATTTCTGTATTTTTGCCCAAAATAAAAAAATTTTCTGCAATTTTGTACCAAAATAAAAGTAATTTCTGCCTTTTTGCCCCAAAATAAGAGAAATTTCTGTGTTTTTTCTCTGAAATAAGTAAAATTTCTGTAATTTTGCCCCAAAATAATGGAGATTTCTGCAATTTTGCCCCAAAATAATGGACATTTCTGGAATTTTGCCCCAAAATAAGAAGAATTTCTGACTTTTTGCCCTGAAATAAGGAGAATTTCTGTCTTTTTGCCCCAAAATAATGTGAATTTCTGCATTTTCCCTCAAAATTAGGGGAATATGTGCAATTTTGCTTCAAAATACGGGGAATTTCTGCCTTATTGCACCAAAATAACGGGAATTACTCATTTTTGCACCAATATAAGGGGAATTTCTGAAATTTTGCTCCAAAATAGGGGAATTTTCTACCTTATTGCCAGAAATAATGTGGAATTTCTGCCTTTTTGCCCTGAAATATTTGAAATTTCTGCAATTTTACCCCAAAATAAGGGGAATTTCTGTTTTTGGCCCCAAAATTAGGAGAATTTTTGCTTTTTGCCCCAAAATAAGACAAATTTCTTACTTTTTGCCCTGAAATAAGTGAAATTTCTTCAATTTTGCCCCTAAATAATGGGAATTTCTGCCTTTTTGCCAAAATAAGGGGTATTTCAGCATTTTACCTCCAAATATGGAGAATTTCTGCCTTTTTGCCACAAAATATGGGGAATTTCTGCCTTATTGCCCCCAAATAAGGAAAATTTTTGCTTTTCTGCCACAATTAATGTGAATTTCTGCCTTTTTGCCACAAAGTAAAGGGAATTTCTGCCCTTTTGCCCCAAAATAACGGGAATTTCAGCCTTTTTAAAACAAAATAAGGGGAATTTCTGCCTTTTTGCCCCCAAATAACATGAATTTCTGCCTTTTTGCCCTGAAATATGTGAAATGTCTGCAATTTTACCCCAAAATAAGGTGAATTTATGCCTTTTTGCCCCAAAATAATGGGAATTTCTGCATTTTTGCCCCAAAATAAGAAAAATTTTTGCTTTTTTTCTCTGAAATAAGTGAAATTTCTGCAATTTTGCCTTAAAATAAAAGAAATTTTTGCAATTTTTCTTCAAAATAATTGAAATTTCTGCAATTTTGCCCCAAAATAAGGGGAATTTCTGTATTTTTGCCAAAAAATAAGGGAAATTTCTGCCTTTTATCCCCAAATAAGGTGAATTTCAGCCTTTTTAACTAAAAATAAGTTGTAATTTCTGCATTTTTGCTCCAAAATGAGGAAAATTTCTGCCTTTCTTGGCTGAAATAAGTGAAATTTCTGCAATTTTGCCCCAAAATAAGTGATATTTCTGCAATTTTGCCCCAAAATAAGGGAAATTTCTGGAATTTTGCCTCAAAATAAGTGGAATTTCTGAGTTTTGCCCCAAAATAAGGAGAATTTCTGTCTTTTTGCCTCAACAAAGAGGGAATTTCTGCTTTTGCCCCACAACTAGAGGATTTTCTGCAATTTTGCTCCAAAATACAAAGAATTTCTGCATTTTTCCCAAAAATAAAGGGAATGTATACATTTTGCCACAAAAAAGGGAAATTTCTTCATTTTTGCCCCAAAGTAAGAGGAATTTATGCCTTTTTACCTCAAAATAAGTGAAATTTCTGCCATTTTACCCAAAAATAAACAGAATTTCTGTCTTTTTGCCCAAAAATAAAAGGAATTTTTTAATTATGCCATGAAATTAGTGAAATTTCTGCAATTTTGCCCTAAAATAAAAGAAATTTCTGCCTTTGTGCCACAAAATAAAGGGAATTTCTGTCTTTTTGCCCCAAAATAGGGAAAATTTCTGCATTTTTGCCCGTAAATGAGGGGAATTTCAGCCTTTTTACCACAAAATAAGTGAAATTTTTGCAATTTTGCCCTAAAATAAAAGAAATTTCTGCCTTTGTGCCACAAAATAATGGGAATTTCTGTCTTTTTGCCTCAAAATAGGGGAAATTTCTGCTTTTTTGCCCCTAAGTAAGGGAAATTTCAGCCTTTTTACCACAAAATAAGTGAAATTTCTGCAATTTTGCCCCAAAATAAAAAAAAATTTCTGGAATTTTGCCCCAAAATAAGTGAAATTTCTGCAATTTTGCCCCAAAATAAGAAAAATTTCTGGAATGTTGCCCCAAAATAAGTGGAATTTCTGAGTTTTGCCCCAAAATAAGGAGAATTTTTGTCTTTTTGCTCCAACATATAAGGAATTTCTGCCTTTTTGCCCCACAATTTTGGGAATATCTGCAATTTTGCTCCAAAATACGGGAAATTTCTGTCTTTTTGCCCGAAAATAAGGGGAATAAATAACTTGTTGCCAAAAAAAGGGAAATTTCTTCATTTTTGCCCCAAAATAAGAGGAATTTATGCCTTTTTACCTCAAAATAAGTGAAATTTCTGCCTTTTTACCCAAAAATAAACGGAATTTCTCTCTTTTTGCCCAAAAATAAAAGGAATTTTTTAATTATGCCATGAAATTAGTGAAATTTCTTCAATTTTGCCCTAAAATAGAAGAAATTTTTGCCTTTGTGCCTCAAAATAAGGGGAATTTCTGTCTTTTTGCCCCAAAATAGGGGAAATTTCTGCCTTTTTGCCCCTAAATGAGGGGAATTTCAGCCTTTTTACCACAAAATAAGTGAAATTTTTGCAATTTTGCCCTAAAATAAAAGAAATTTCTGCCTTTGTGCCACAAAACAAGGGGAATTTCTGTCTTTTTGCCTCAAAATAGGGGAAATTACTGCCTTTTTGCCCCTAAATAAGGGAAATTTCAGCCTTTTTACCACAAAATAAGTGAAATTTCTGCAATTTTGCCCCAAAATGAAAAAAATTTCTGGAATTTTGCCCCAAAATAATTGAAATTTCTGCAATTTTGCCCCAAAATAAGAAAAATTTCTAGAATTTTGCCCCAAAATAAGTGGAATTTCTGAGTTTTGCCCCAAAATAAGGAGAATTTCTGTCTTTTTGCCCCAACAAAAAGGGAATTTCTGCCTTTTTGCCCCACAACTAGGGGAATTTCTGCAATTTTGCTCCAAAATACGGGGAATTTCTGCTTTTTTTCCCGAAAATAAGGGGAATGTATACCTTTTGTCACAAAAAAGGGAAATTTCTTAATTTTTGTCCCAAAATAAGAGGAATTTCTGCCTTTTTACCTCAAAATAAGTGAAATTTCTGCCTTTTTACCCAAAAATAAATGGAATTTCTTTCTTTTTGCCCCAAAATAAAAGGAATTTTTGAATTATGCCCTGAAATAAGTGAAATTTCTGCAATTTTGCCCCAAAATAAGGGAAATTTCTGCCTTTTTGCCACAAAATAAGGGGAATTTCTGCAATTTAGCTACAAAATACGGAGAATTTCTGCCTTTTTGCCCGAAAATAAAGAAAATGTATACCTTTTTGCCATAAAAAGGGAAATTTCTTCATTTTTACCCCAAAATAAGGAGATTTTCCGCCTTTTTGACTCAAAATAAGTGCAATTTCTGACTTTTTTTCCAAAAATAAATGGAATTTCTGTCTTTTTGCCCCAAAATAAAAGGAATATCTGACTTTTTGCCCTGAACTAAATTAAATTTCAAAAATTTTTTCCCAAAATAATTAAAATTTCTGCAGTTTTGCCCCAAAATAAGGGGAATTTCTGTATTTTTGCCCCCAAATAAGGGAAATTTCTGACTTTTTACCTCAAAATAAGGGGAATTTCTGCATTTTTTGCCACAAAATATAAGAAATTTCTGCCTTTTTGCCCCACAATAAGAAAAATTTCTCCCTTTTTTCCCTAAAATAAGTGAAATTTCTGCAATTTAGGCCCCAAAAAATTGAAATGTCTGCAATTTTCTCCCAACATAAGAGAAATTTCTGGAATTTTGCCCCAAAAAGAGTGGAATTTCTGAGTTTTGCCCCAAAATAAGGAGAATTTTTGTGTTTTTGCCCCAACATATAGGGAATTTCTGCCTTTTTGCCCCACAATTAGGGGAATTTCTGCAATTTTGCTCCAAAATACGGGTAATTTATGCTTTTTTGCCCGAAAATAAGAGAAATTTCTGCGTTTTTCCCTGAAATAAGTGAAATTTCTGTAATTTTGCCCCAAAATAAGGGAGATTTCTGCAATTTTGCCCCAAAATAATGGACATTTCTGGAATTTTGCCCAAAAATAAGAACAATTTCTGACTTTTTGCCCTGAAATAAGGAGAATTTCTGTCTTTTTGCCCCAAAATAATGTGAATTTCTGCATTTTCCCTCAAAATTAGGGGAATATGTGCAATTTTGCTTCAAAATACGGGGAATTTTTTTTTATTGCACCAAAATAAAAGGAATTTCTGCATTTTTGCACCAATATAAGGGGAATTTCTGAAATTTTGCTCCAAAATACGGGGAATTTTTGCCTTATTGCCGGAAATAAAGTGGAATTTCTGCCTTTTTGCCCTGAAATATTTTAAATTTCCGCAATTTTACCCCAAAATAAGGGGAATCTCTGTTTTGAGCCCCAAAATTAGGAGAATTTCTACTTTTTGCCCCAAATTAAGGCAAATTTCTGACTTTTTGCCCTGAAATACGTGAAATTTCTGCAATTTTGCCCCAAAATAAGGGGAATTTCATCATTTTCCCTTCAAATAAGGGGAATTTCTGCCTTTTTGCCACAAAATATGGGGAATTTCTGCCTTATTGCCCCCAAATAAGGAAAATTTTTGCTTTTCTGCCCCAATAATTGGAATTTCTGCCTTTTTGCCACAAAGTAAAGGGAATTTCTGCCTTTTTGCCCCAAATTAACAGGAATTTCAGCCTTTTTACCCCAAAATAAGGGGAATTTCTGCCTTTTGCCCAAAATATGAAGAATTTCTGCCTTTTTGACACAAAATAAGAAAAATTTCTGCAATTCTGTACCAAAATAAAAGAAATTTCTAAAATTTTGCCCCAAAATAAGGGAAATTTCTGATTTTTGCCCCGAAATAAGGAGAATTTCTGTTTTTTTGCCCCCCAAAAAAGGGAATTTCTGCCTTTTTGCCCCAAAATTAGGGGAGTTTCTGCAATTTTGCTTCAAAATACAGGGAATTTCTGCCTCTTTTCCCGAAAATAAGGGGAACTTCTGCCGATTTGCCCCAAATAAAGGGAATTTCTGCATTTTTGCCCCAATATTTAGATAATTTCTGCAATTTTGCTTTAAAATACGGGGAATTTCTGCCTTTTTGCCCAAAATTACGGGGATTTTCTTCTTTTTTGACCCCAAACAAGGGAAATTTCTGCAATTTTATCCCAAAATAAAAGGAATTTCTGCCTTTATGCCCTCAAATAACGGGAATTTCTGCCTTTTTGCCCTGAAATATGTGAAACGTCTGCAATTTTACCCCAAAATGAGGTGAATTTCTACGTTTTTGCCCAAAAATAATGGGAATTTCTGCCTTTTTGCCCCAAAATATGAAAAATTTTTGCTTTTTTTCTCTGAAATATGTGAAATTTATGAAATTTTGCCTTATAATAAAAGAAATTGCTGCAATTTTTCCACATAATAAAGGATTTTTTTGCAATTTTGCCCCAAAATAAACGGAATTTCTGTTATTTGTCCCCAAATAAGGGAAATTTCTGCAAATTTGCCCTAAATTAAGGGGAATTTCCGACTTTTGCCCCAAAATAAGGAGAATTTCTGCCTTTTTTGCCCCAAAACAAAGGAGATTACTGCATGTTTTACGCCAAAACTAGGTGAATTTCTGCAATTTTGCTCCAAAATACGGGGATTTTCTGCATTTTTCACAGAAAATAAGGGGATTTTCTGCCATTTTGCCGCGAAATAAGTGAAATTTCTGCAGTTTTACCCCAAAATAAGGGGAAATTCTGCCTTTTTGCCCCAAAATTAGGGGAATTTTTGCAATTTTGCTCTAAAATACGGGGAATTTCTGCCTTTTTGCCCGAAAATAAAGGGAATGTATACCTTTTTGCCATAAAAAGGGAAATTTCTTCATTTTTACCCCAAAATAAAAGGATTTTCCGCCTTTTTGACTCAAAATAAGTGCAATTTCTGACTTTTTTCCAAAAATAAATGGAATTTCTGTCTTTTTGCCCCAAAATAAGGGGAATTTCTGACTTTTTGCCCTGAAATAAGTTAAATTTCAAAAAATTCTCCCCAAAATAATTGAAATTTCTGCAGTTTTGCCCCAAAATAAGGGGAATTTCTGTATTTTTGCCCCAAAACAAGGGAAATTTCTGCCATTTAACCTCAAAATAAGGGGAATTTCTGCATTTTTTGCCACAAAATATAAGGAATTTCTGCCTTTTTGCCCCATAATAAGAAAAATTTCTGCCTTTTTTCCCTAAAATAAGTGAAATTTCTGCAATTTTGGCCCAAAAAATTGAAATTTCTGCAATTTTGTCCCAAAATAAGAGAAATTTCTTAAATTTTGCCCCAAAATAAGTGGAATTTCTGAGTTTTGCCCCAAAATAAAGAGAATTTCTGTCTTTTTGCCCCAACATATAGGGAATTTCTGCCTTTTTGCCCCACAATTAGGGGAATTTCTGCAATTTTGCTCCAAAATACGGGGAATTTCTGTTTTTTTGCCCGAAAATAAGGGGAATGTTTACCTTTTGCCACAAAAAAGGAAAATTTCTTCATTTTTGCCCCAAAATAACAGGAATTTCTGCCTTTTTACGTCAAAATAAGTGAAATTTCTGCCTTTTTACTCAAAAATATACGGAATTTCTGTATTTTTGCCCCAAAATAAATGCAATTTTTGAATTTTGCCCTGAAATAAGTGAAATTTCTCCAATTATGCCTCAAAATAAAGGAAATTTCTGCCTTTGTGCCACAAAATAAGGGGAATTTCTGACTTTTTGCCCCAAAATAGGGGAAATTTCTGCCTTTTTGCCTCCAAATAAGGAGAATTTCAGCCTTTTTACCTCAAAATAAGGTGAATTTCTGCATTTTCGCCACAAAATATTAGGAATTTCTGCTATTTTGCTCCAAACTAAAAAAATTTCTGCCTTTTTTCCCTGAAATAAGTGAAATATCTGTTATTTTGCCCCTAAATAAGGGGAATTTTTGTCTTTTTGCCTAATAATAAGGGGAATCTCTGCATTTTTGCCCTAAAATATGGGGAATTTCTGTATTTTTGCCCCAAAATAAAGAAATTTTCTGCAATTTTGTACCAAAATAAAAGTAATTTCTGCCTTTTTGCCCCAAAATAAGAGAAATTTTGCGTTTTTTCCCTGAAACAAGTGAAATTTCTGTAATTTTGCCCCAAAATAAGGGAGATTTCTGCAATTTTGCCCCAAAATAATGGACATTTCTGGAATTTTGCCCCAAAATAAGAAGAATTTCTGACTTTTTGCCCTGAAATAAGAAGAATTTCTGTCTTTTTGCCCCAAAATAATGTGAATTTCTGCATTTCCCTCAAAATTAGGGGAATATGTGCAATTTTGCTTCAAAATACGGGGAATTTTTTTTTATTGCACCAAAATAAAAGGAATTTCTGCATTTTTGCACCAATATAAGGGGAATTTCTGAAATTTTGCTCCAAAATACGGGGAATTTTTGCCTTATTGCCGGAAATAAAGTGGAATTTCTGCCTTTTTGCCCTGAAATATTTTAAATTTCCGCAATTTTACCCCAAAATAAGGGGAATCTCTGTTTTGGGCCCCAAAATTAGGAGAATTTCTGCTTTTTGCCCCAAATTAAGGCAAATTTCTGACTTTTTGCCCTGAAATAAGTGAAATTTCTGCAATTTTGCCCCAAAATAAGGGGAATTTCATCATTGTCCCTTCAAATAAGGGGAATTTCTGCCTTTTTGCCACAAAATATGGGGAATTTCTGCCTTATTGCCCCCAAATAAGGAAAATTTTTGCTTTTCTCCCCAATAATTGGAATTTCTGCCTTTTTGCAACAAAGTAAAGGGAATTTCTGCCTTTTTGCCCCAAATTAACGGGAATTTCAGCCTTTTTACCCCAAAATAAGGGGAATTTCTGCCTTTTGCCCAAAATATGGGGAATTTCTGACTTTTTATTCCAAAATAAAAAGAAATTTCTTCAATTTTGTACCAAAATAAAAGAAATTTCTGCTTTTTGCCCCAAAATAACAGTAATTTCTGACTATTTGCCCTGAAATAAATGAAATTTCTGCAATTTTGCCCGAAAAAAATGGAAATTTGTGCCTTTTTGCCCCACAATGAGGGGAATTTCTGCCTTTTAACCCCAAAATATGGGGAATTTCAGCATTTTACCTCAAAATAAGGGGAATTTCAGCCTTTTTGCACAAAAATATGAAGAATTTCTGCCTTTTTGACACAAAATAAGAAAAATTTCTGCAATTCTGTACCAAAATAAAAGAAATTTCTAAAATTTTGCCCCAAAATAAGGGAAATTTCTGATTTTTGCCCCGAAATAAGGAGAATTTCTGTTTTTTTGCCCCCCAAAAAAGGGAATTTCTGCCTTTTTGCCCCAAAATTAGGGGAGTTTCTGAAATTTTGCTTCAATATACAGGGAATTTCTGCCTCTTTTCCCGAAAATAAGGGGAACTTCTGCCGATTTGCCCCAAATAAAGGGAATTTCTGCATTTTTGCCCCAATATTTAGGGAATTTCTGCAATTTTGTCCCAAAATAAGAGAAATTTCTTAAATTTTGCCCCAAAATAAGTGGAATTTCTGAGTTTTGCCCCAAAATAAAGAGAATTTCTGTCTTTTTGCCCCAACATATAGGGAATTTCTTTTTTTTGCCCCACAATTAGGGGAATTTCTGCAATTTTGCTCCAAAATATGGGGAATTTCTGTTTTTTTGCCCGAAAATAAGGGGAATGTTTACCTTTTGCCACAAAAAAGGAACATTTCTTCATTTTTGCCCCAACATAAGAGGAATTTCTGCCTTTTTACGTCAAAATAAGTGAAATTTCTGCCTTTTTACTCAAAAATATACGGAATTTCTGTATTTTTGCCCCAAAATAAATGCAATTTTTGAATTTTGCCCTGAAATAAGTGAAATTTCTCCAATTATGCCTCAAAATAAGGGAAATTTCTGCCTTTGTGCCACAAAATAAGGGGAATTTCTGACTTTTTGCCCCAAAATAGGGGAAATTTCTGCCTTTTTGCCACCAAATAAGGAGAATTTCAGCCTTTTTACCTCAAAATAAGGTGAATTTCTGCATTTTCGCCACAAAATATTAGGAATTTCTGCTATTTTGCTCCAAACTAAAAAAATTTCTGCCTTTTTTCCCTGAAATAAGTGAAATATCTGTTATTTTGCCACTAAATAAGGGGAATTTCTGTCTTTTTACCTAATAATAAGGGGAATCTCTGCATTTTTGCCCTAAAATATGGGGAATTTCTGTATTTTTGCCCCAAAATAAAGAAATTTTCTGCAATTTTGTACCAAAATAAAAGTAATTTCTGCCTTTTTGCCCCAAAATAAGAGAAATTTCTGCGTTTTTTCCCTGAAATAAGTGAAATTTCTGTAATTTTGCCCCAAAATAAGGGAGATTTCTGCAATTTTGCCCCATAATAATGGACATTTCTGGAATTTTGCCCCAAAATAAGAAGAATTTCTGACTTTTTGCCCTGAAATAAGGAGAATTTCTGTCTTTTTTCCCCAAAATAATGTGAATTTCTGCATTTTCCCTCAAAATTAGGGGAATATGTGCAATTTTGCTTCAAAATACGGGGAATTTTTTTTTTATTGCACCAAAATAAAAGGAATTTCTGCATTTTTGCACCAATATAAGGGGAATTTCTGAAATTTTGCTCCAAAATACGGGGAATTTTTGCCTTATTGCCGGAAATAAAGTGGAATTTCTGCCTTTTTGCCCTGAAATATTTTAAATTTCCGCAATTTTACCCCAAAATAAGGGGAATCTCTGTTTTGGGCCCCAAAATTAGGAGAATTTCTACTTTTTGCCCCAAATTAAGGCAAATTTCTGACTTTTTGCCCTGAAATAAGTGAAATTTCTGCAATTTTGCCCCAAAATAAGGGGAATTTCATCATTTTCCCTTCAAATAAGGGGAATTTCTGCCTTTTTGCCACAAAATATGGGGAATTTCTGCCTTATTGCCCCCAAATAAGGAAAATTTTTGCTTTTCTGCCCCAATAATTGGAATTTCTGCCTTTTTGCCACAAAGTAAAGGGAATTTCTGCCTTTTTGCCCCAAATTAACAGGAATTTCAGGCTTTTTACCCCAAAATAAGGGGAATTTCTGCCTTTTGCCCAAAATATGAAGAATTTCTGCCTTTTTGACACAAAATAAGAAAAATTTCTGCAATTCTGTACCAAAATAAAAGAAATTTCTAAAATTTTGCCCCAAAATAAGGGAAATTTCTGATTTTTGCCCCGAAATAAGGAGAATTTCTGTTTTTTTGCCCCCCAAAAAAGGGAATTTCTGCCTTTTTGCCCCAAAATTAGGGGAGTTTCTGCAATTTTGCTTCAAAATACAGGGAATTTCTGCCTCTTTTCCCGAAAATAAGGGGAACTTCTGCCGATTTGCCCCAAATAAAGGGAATTTCTGCATTTTTGCCCCAATATTTAGATAATTTCTGCAATTTTGCTTTAAAATACGGGGAATTTCTGCCTTTTTGCCCAAAATTAAGGGGATTTTCTTCTTTTTTGCCCCCAAACAATGGAAATTTCTGCAATTTTATCCCAAAATAAAAGGAATTTCTGCCTTTATGCCCTCAAATAACGGGAATTTCTGCCTTTTTGCCCTGAAATATGTGAAACGTCTGCAATTTTACCCCAAAATGAGGTGAATTTCTACCTTTTTGCCCAAAAATAATGGGAATTTCTGACTTTTTGCCCCAAAATATGAAAAATTTTTGCTTTTTTTCTCTGAAATATGTGAAATTTATGAAATTTTGCCTTATAATAAAAGAAATTGCTGCAATTTTTCCACATAATAAAGGATTTTTTTGCAATTTTGCCCCAAAATAAACGGAATTTCTGTTATTTGTCCCCAAATAAGGGAAATTTCTGCAAATTTGCCCTAAATTAAGGGGAATTTCCGACTTTTGCCCCAAAATAAGGAGAATTTCTGCCTTTTTTGCCCCAAAACAAAGGAGATTACTGCATGTTTTACGCCAAAACTAGGTGAATTTCTGCAATTTTGCTCCAAAATACGGGGATTTTCTGCATTTTTCACAGAAAATAAGGGGATTTTCTGCCATTTTGCCGCGAAATAAGTGAAATTTCTGCAGTTTTACCCCAAAATAAGGGGAAATTCTGCCTTTTTGCCCCAAAATTAGGGGAATTTTTGCAATTTTGCTCTAAAATACGGGGAATTTCTGCCTTTTTGCCCGAAAATAAAGGGAATGTATACCTTTTTTGCCATAAAAAGGGAAATTTCTTCATTTTTACCCCAAAATAAAAGGATTTTCCGCCTTTTTGACTCAAAATAAGTGCAATTTCTGACTTTTTTCCAAAAATAAATGGAATTTCTGTCTTTTTGCCCCAAAATAAGGGGAATTTCTGACTTTTTGCCCTGAAATAAGTTAAATTTCAAAAAATTCTCCCCAAAATAATTGAAATTTCTGCAGTTTTGCCCCAAAATAAGGGGAATTTCTGTATTTTTGCCCCAAAACAAGGGAAATTTCTGCCATTTTACCTCAAAATAAGGGGAATTTCTGCATTTTTTGCCACAAAATATAAGGAATTTCTGCCTTTTTGCCCCATAATAAGAAAAATTTCTGCCTTTTTTCCCTAAAATAAGTGAAATTTCTGCAATTTTGGCCCAAAAAATTGAAATTTCTGCAATTTTGTCCCAAAATAAGAGAAATTTCTTAAATTTTGCCCCAAAATAAGTGGAATTTCTGAGTTTTGCCCCAAAATAAAGAGAATTTCTGTCTTTTTGCCCCAACATATAGGGAATTTCTGCCTTTTTGCCCCACAATTAGGGGAATTTCTGCAATTTTGCTCCAAAATACGGGGAATTTCTGTTTTTTTGCCCGAAAATAAGGGGAATGTTTACCTTTTGCCACAAAAAAGGAAAATTTCTTCATTTTTGCCCCAAAATAACAGGAATTTCTGCCTTTTTACGTCAAAATAAGTGAAATTTCTGCCTTTTTACTCAAAAATATACGGAATTTCTGTATTTTTGCCCCAAAATAAATGCAATTTTTGAATTTTGCCCTGAAATAAGTGAAATTTCTCCAATTATGCCTCAAAATAAAGGAAATTTCTGCCTTTGTGCCACAAAATAAGGGGAATTTCTGACTTTTTGCCCCAAAATAGGGGAAATTTCTGCCTTTTTGCCTCCAAATAAGGAGAATTTCAGCCTTTTTACCTCAAAATAAGGTGAATTTCTGCATTTTCGCCACAAAATATTAGGAATTTCTGCTATTTTGCTCCAAACTAAAAAAATTTCTGCCTTTTTTCCCTGAAATAAGTGAAATATCTGTTATTTTGCCCCTAAATAAGGGGAATTTTTGTCTTTTTGCCTAATAATAAGGGGAATCTCTGCATTTTTGCCCTAAAATATGGGGAATTTCTGTATTTTTGCCCCAAAATAAAGAAATTTTCTGCAATTTTGTACCAAAATAAAAGTAATTTCTGCCTTTTTGCCCCAAAATAAGAGAAATTTTGCGTTTTTTCCCTGAAACAAGTGAAATTTCTGTAATTTTGCCCCAAAATAAGGGAGATTTCTGCAATTTTGCCCCAAAATAATGGACATTTCTGGAATTTTGCCCCAAAATAAGAAGAATTTCTGACTTTTTGCCCTGAAATAAGAAGAATTTCTGTCTTTTTGCCCCAAAATAATGTGAATTTCTGCATTTCCCTCAAAATTAGGGGAATATGTGCAATTTTGCTTCAAAATACGGGGAATTTTTTTTTATTGCACCAAAATAAAAGGAATTTCTGCATTTTTGCACCAATATAAGGGGAATTTCTGAAATTTTGCTCCAAAATACGGGGAATTTTTGCCTTATTGCCGGAAATAAAGTGGAATTTCTGCCTTTTTGCCCTGAAATATTTTAAATTTCCGCAATTTTACCCCAAAATAAGGGGAATCTCTGTTTTGGGCCCCAAAATTAGGAGAATTTCTGCTTTTTGCCCCAAATTAAGGCAAATTTCTGACTTTTTGCCCTGAAATAAGTGAAATTTCTGCAATTTTGCCCCAAAATAAGGGGAATTTCATCATTGTCCCTTCAAATAAGGGGAATTTCTGCCTTTTTGCCACAAAATATGAGGAATTTCTGCCTTATTGCCCCCAAATAAGGAAAATTTTTGCTTTTCTCCCCAATAATTGGAATTTCTGCCTTTTTGCAACAAAGTAAAGGGAATTTCTGCCTTTTTGCCCCAAATTAACGGGAATTTCAGCCTTTTTACCCCAAAATAAGGGGAATTTCTGCCTTTTGCCCAAAATATGGGGAATTTCTGACTTTTTATTCCAAAATAAAAAGAAATTTCTTCAATTTTGTACCAAAATAAAAGAAATTTCTGCTTTTTGCCCCAAAATAACAGTAATTTCTGACTATTTGCCCTGAAATAAATGAAATTTCTGCAATTTTGCCCGAAAAAAATGGAAATTTGTGCCTTTTTGCCCCACAATGAGGGGAATTTCTGCCTTTTAACCCCAAAATATGGGGAATTTCAGCATTTTACCTCAAAATAAGGGGAATTTCAGCCTTTTTGCACAAAAATATGAAGAATTTCTGCCTTTTTGACACAAAATAAGAAAAATTTCTGCAATTCTGTACCAAAATAAAAGAAATTTCTAAAATTTTGCCCCAAAATAAGGGAAATTTCTGATTTTTGCCCCGAAATAAGGAGAATTTCTGTTTTTTTGCCCCCCAAAAAAGGGAATTTCTGCCTTTTTGCCCCAAAATTAGGGGAGTTTCTGAAATTTTGCTTCAATATACAGGGAATTTCTGCCTCTTTTCCCGAAAATAAGGGGAACTTCTGCCGATTTGCCCCAAATAAAGGGAATTTCTGCATTTTTGCCCCAATATTTAGGGAATTTCTGCAATTTTGTCCCAAAATAAGAGAAATTTCTTAAATTTTGCCCCAAAATAAGTGGAATTTCTGAGTTTTGCCCCAAAATAAAGAGAATTTCTGTCTTTTTGCCCCAACATATAGGGAATTTCTTTTTTTTGCCCCACAATTAGGGGAATTTCTGCAATTTTGCTCCAAAATATGGGGAATTTCTGTTTTTTTGCCCGAAAATAAGGGGAATGTTTACCTTTTGCCACAAAAAAGGAACATTTCTTCATTTTTGCCCCAACATAAGAGGAATTTCTGCCTTTTTACGTCAAAATAAGTGAAATTTCTGCCTTTTTACTCAAAAATATACGGAATTTCTGTATTTTTGCCCCAAAATAAATGCAATTTTTGAATTTTGCCCTGAAATAAGTGAAATTTCTCCAATTATGCCTCAAAATAAGGGAAATTTCTGCCTTTGTGCCACAAAATAAGGGGAATTTCTGACTTTTTGCCCCAAAATAGGGGAAATTTCTGCCTTTTTGCCACCAAATAAGGAGAATTTCAGCCTTTTTACCTCAAAATAAGGTGAATTTCTGCATTTTCGCCACAAAATATTAGGAATTTCTGCTATTTTGCTCCAAACTAAAAAAATTTCTGCCTTTTTTCCCTGAAATAAGTGAAATATCTGTTATTTTGCCACTAAATAAGGGGAATTTCTGTCTTTTTACCTAATAATAAGGGGAATCTCTGCATTTTTGCCCTAAAATATGGGGAATTTCTGTATTTTTGCCCCAAAATAAAGAAATTTTCTGCAATTTTGTACCAAAATAAAAGTAATTTCTGCCTTTTTGCCCCAAAATAAGAGAAATTTCTGCGTTTTTTCCCTGAAATAAGTGAAATTTCTGTAATTTAGCCCCAAAATAAGGGAGATTTCTGCAATTTTGCCCCATAATAATGGACATTTCTGGAATTTTGCCCCAAAATAAGAAGAATTTCTGACTTTTTGCCCTGAAATAAGGAGAATTTCTGTCTTTTTGCCCCAAAATAATGTGAATTTCTGCATTTTCCCTCATAATTAGGGGAATATGTGCAATTTTGCTTCAAAATACGGGGAATTTTTTTTTTATTGCACCAAAATAAAAGGAATTTCTGCATTTTTGCACCAATATAAGGGGAATTTCTGAAATTTTGCTCCAAAATACGGGGAATTTTTGCCTTATTGCCGGAAATAAAGTGGAATTTCTGCCTTTTTGCCCTGAAATATTTTAAATTTCCGCAATTTTACCCCAAAATAAGGGGAATCTCTGTTTTGGGCCCCAAAATTAGGAGAATTTCTACTTTTTGCCCCAAATTAAGGCAAATTTCTGACTTTTTGCCCTGAAATAAGTGAAATTTCTGCAATTTTGCCCCAAAATAAGGGGAATTTCATCATTTTCCCTTCAAATAAGGGGAATTTCTGCCTTTTTGCCACAAAATATGGGGAATTTCTGCCTTATTGCCCCCAAATAAGGAAAATTTTTGCTTTTCTGCCCCAATAATTGGAATTTCTGCCTTTTTGCCACAAAGTAAAGGGAATTTCTGCCTTTTTGCCCCAAATTAACAGGAATTTCAGCCTTTTTACCCCAAAATAAGGGGAATTTCTGCCTTTTGCCCAAAATATGAAGAATTTCTGCCTTTTTGACACAAAATAAGAAAAATTTCTGCAATTCTGTACCAAAATAAAAGAAATTTCTAAAATTTTGCCCCAAAATAAGGGAAATTTCTGATTTTTGCCCCGAAATAAGGAGAATTTCTGTTTTTTTGCCCCCCAAAAAAGGGAATTTCTGCCTTTTTGCCCCAAAATTAGGGGAGTTTCTGCAATTTTGCTTCAAAATACAGGGAATTTCTGCCTCTTTTCCCGAAAATAAGGGGAATTTCTGCCGATTTGCCCCAAATAAAGGGAATTTCTGCATTTTTGCCCCAATATTTAGATAATTTCTGCAATTTTGCTTTAAAATACGGGGAATTTCTGCCTTTTTGCCCAAAATTAAGGGGATTTTCTTCTTTTTTGCCCCCAAACAAGGGAAATTTCTGCAATTTTATCCCAAAATAAAAGGAATTTCTGCCTTTATGCCCTCAAATAACGGGAATTTCTGCCTTTTTGCCCTGAAATATGTGAAACGTCTGCAATTTTACCCCAAAATGAGGTGAATTTCTACCTTTTTGCCCAAAAATAATGGGAATTTCTGCCTTTTTGCCCCAAAATATGAAAAATTTTTGCTTTTTTTCTCTGAAATATGTGAAATTTATGAAATTTTGCCTTATAATAAAAGAAATTGCTGCAATTTTTCCCCATAATAAAGGATTTTTTTGCAATTTTGCCCCAAAATAAACGGAATTTCTGTTATTTGTCCCCAAATCAGGGAAATTTCTGCAAATTTGCCCTAAATTAAGGGGAATTTCCGACTTTTGCCCCAAAATAAGGAGAATTTCTGCCTTTTTTGCCCCAAAACAAAGGAGATTACTGCATGTTTTACGCCAAAACTAGGTGAATTTCTGCAATTTTGCTCCAAAATACGGGGATTTTCTGCATTTTTCACAGAAAATAAGGGGATTTTCTGCCATTTTGCCGCGAAATAAGTGAAATTTCTGCAGTTTTACCCCAAAATAAGGGGAATTTCTGCCTTTTTGCCCCAAAATTAGGGGAATTTTTGCAATTTTGCTCTAAAATACGGGGAATTTCTGCCTTTTTGCCCGAAAATAAAGGGAATGTATACCTTTTTGCCATAAAAAGGGAAATTTCTTCATTTTTACCCCAAAATAAAAGGATTTTCCGCCTTTTTGACTCAAAATAAGTGCAATTTCTGACTTTTTTCCAAAAATAAATGGAATTTCTGTCTTTTTGCCCCAAAATAAGGGGAATTTCTGACTTTTTGCCCTGAAATAAGTTAAATTTCAAAAAATTCTCCCCAAAATAATTGAAATTTCTGCAGTTTTGCCCCAAAATAAGGGGAATTTCTGTATTTTTGCCCCAAAACAAGGGAAATTTCTGCCATTTAACCTCAAAATAAGGGGAATTTCTGCATTTTTTGCCACAAAATATAAGGAATTTCTGCCTTTTTGCCCCATAATAAGAAAAATTTCTGCCTTTTTTCCCTAAAATAAGTGAAATTTCTGCAATTTTGGCCCAAAAAATTGAAATTTCTGCAATTTTGTCCCAAAATAAGAGAAATTTCTTAAATTTTGCCCCAAAATAAGTGGAATTTCTGAGTTTTGCCCCAAAATAAAGAGAATTTCTGTCTTTTTGCCCCAACATATAGGGAATTTCTGCCTTTTTGCCCCACAATTAGGGGAATTTCTGCAATTTTGCTCCAAAATACGGGGAATTTCTGTTTTTTTGCCCGAAAATAAGGGGAATGTTTACCTTTTGCCACAAAAAAGGAAAATTTCTTCATTTTTGCCCCAAAATAACAGGAATTTCTGCCTTTTTACGTCAAAATAAGTGAAATTTCTGCCTTTTTACTCAAAAATATACGGAATTTCTGTATTTTTGCCCCAAAATAAATGCAATTTTTGAATTTTGCCCTGAAATAAGTGAAATTTCTCCAATTATGCCTCAAAATAAGGGAAATTTCTGCCTTTGTGCCACAAAATAAGGGGAATTTCTGACTTTTTGCCCCAAAATAGGGGAAATTTCTGCCTTTTTGCCACCAAATAAGGAGAATTTCAGCCTTTTTACCTCAAAATAAGGTGAATTTCTGCATTTTCGCCACAAAATATTAGGAATTTCTGCTATTTTGCTCCAAACTAAAAAAATTTCTGCCTTTTTTCCCTGAAATAAGTGAAATATCTGTTATTTTGCCCCTAAATAAGGGGAATTTTTGTCTTTTTGCCTAATAATAAGGGGAATCTCTGCATTTTTGCCCTAAAATATGGGGAATTTCTGTATTTTTGCCCCAAAATAAAGAAATTTTCTGCAATTTTGTACCAAAATAAAAGTAATTTCTGCCTTTTTGCCCCAAAATAAGAGAAATTTTGCGTTTTTTCCCTGAAACAAGTGAAATTTCTGTAATTTTGCCCCAAAATAAGGGAGATTTCTGCAATTTTGCCCCAAAATAATGGACATTTCTGGAATTTTGCCCCAAAATAAGAAGAATTTCTGACTTTTTGCCCTGAAATAAGAAGAATTTCTGTCTTTTTGCCCCAAAATAATGTGAATTTCTGCATTTCCCTCAAAATTAGGGGAATATGTGCAATTTTGCTTCAAAATACGGGGAATTTTTTTTTATTGCACCAAAATAAAAGGAATTTCTGCATTTTTGCACCAATATAAGGGGAATTTCTGAAATTTTGCTCCAAAATACGGGGAATTTTTGCCTTATTGCCGGAAATAAAGTGGAATTTCTGCCTTTTTGCCCTGAAATATTTTAAATTTCCGCAATTTTACCCCAAAATAAGGGGAATCTCTGTTTTGGGCCCCAAAATTAGGAGAATTTCTGCTTTTTGCCCCAAATTAAGGCAAATTTCTGACTTTTTGCCCTGAAATAAGTGAAATTTCTGCAATTTTGCCCCAAAATAAGGGGAATTTCATCATTGTCCCTTCAAATAAGGGGAATTTCTGCCTTTTTGCCACAAAATATGGGGAATTTCTGCCTTATTGCCCCCAAATAAGGAAAATTTTTGCTTTTCTGCCCCAATAATTGGAATTTCTGCCTTTTTGCAACAAAGTAAAGGGAATTTCTGCCTTTTTGCCCCAAATTAACGGGAATTTCAGCCTTTTTACCCCAAAATAAGGGGAATTTCTGCCTTTTGCCCAAAATATGGGGAATTTCTGACTTTTTATTCCAAAATAAAAAAAAATTTCTTCAATTTTGTACCAAAATAAAAGAAATTTCTGCTTTTTGCCCCAAAATAACAGTAATTTCTGACTATTTGCCCTGAAATAAATGAAATTTCTGCAATTTTGCCCGAAAAAAATGGAAATTTGTGCCTTTTTGCCCCACAATGAGGGGAATTTCTGCCTTTTAACCCCAAAATATGGGGAATTTCAGCATTTTACCTCAAAATAAGGGGAATTTCAGCCTTTTTGCACAAAAATATGAAGAATTTCTGCCTTTTTGACACAAAATAAGAAAAATTTCTGCAATTCTGTACCAAAATAAAAGAAATTTCTAAAATTTTGCCCCAAAATAAGGGAAATTTCTGATTTTTGCCCCGAAATAAGGAGAATTTCTGTTTTTTTGCCCCCCAAAAAAGGGAATTTCTGCCTTTTTGCCCCAAAATTAGGGGAGTTTCTGAAATTTTGCTTCAATATACAGGGAATTTCTGCCTCTTTTCCCGAAAATAAGGGGAACTTCTGCCGATTTGCCCCAAATAAAGGGAATTTCTGCATTTTTGCCCCAATATTTAGGGAATTTCTGCAATTTTGTCCCAAAATAAGAGAAATTTCTTAAATTTTGCCCCAAAATAAGTGGAATTTCTGAGTTTTGCCCCAAAATAAAGAGAATTTCTGTCTTTTTGCCCCAACAAATAGGGAATTTATTTTTTTTGCCCCACAATTAGGGGAATTTCTGCAATTTTGCTCCAAAATATGGGGAATTTCTGTTTTTTTGCCCGAAAATAAGGGGAATGTTTACCTTTTGCCACAAAAAAGGAACATTTCTTCATTTTTGCCCCAAAATAAGAGGAATTTCTGCCTTTTTACGTCAAAATAAGTGAAATTTCTGCCTTTTTACTCAAAAATATACGGAATTTCTGTATTTTTGCCCCAAAATAAATGCAATTTTTGAATTTTGCCCTGAAATAAGTGAAATTTCTCCAATTATGCCTCAAAATAAGGGAAATTTCTGCCTTTGTGCCACAAAATAAGGGGAATTTCTGACTTTTTGCCCCAAAATAGGGGAAATTTCTGCCTTTTTGCCACCAAATAAGGAGAATTTCAGCCTTTTTACCTCAAAATAAGGTGAATTTCTGCATTTTCGCCACAAAATATTAGGAATTTCTGCTATTTTGCTCCAAACTAAAAAAATTTCTGCCTTTTTTCCCTGAAATAAGTGAAATATCTGTTATTTTGCCCCTAAATAAGGGGAATTTCTGTCTTTTTGCCTAATAATAAGGGGAATCTCTGCATTTTTGCCCTAAAATATGGGGAATTTCTGTATTTTTGCCCCAAAATAAAGAAATTTTCTGCAATTTTGTACCAAAATAAAAGTAATTTCTGCCTTTTTGCCCCAAAATAAGAGAAATTTCTGCGTTTTTTCCCTGAAATAAGTGAAATTTCTGTAATTTTGCCCCAAAATAAGGGAGATTTCTGCAATTTTGCCCCAAAATAATGGACATTTCTGGAATTTTGCCCGAAAATAAGAAGAATTTCTGACTTTTTGCCCTGAAATAAAGAGAATTTCTGTCTTTTTGCCCCAAAATAATGTGAATTTCTGCATTTTCCCTCAAAATTAGGGGAATATGTGCAATTTTGCTTCAAAATACGGGGAATTTTTTTTTATTGCACCAAAATAAAAGGAATTTCTGCATTTTTGCACCAATATAAGGGGAATTTCTGAAATTTTGCTCCAAAATACGGGGAATTTTTGCCTTATTGCCGGAAATAAAGTGGAATTTCTGCCTTTTTGCCCTGAAATATTTTAAATTTCCGCAATTTTACCCCAAAATAAGGGGAATCTCTGTTTTGGGCCCCAAAATTAGGAGAATTTCTACTTTTTGCCCCAAATTAAGGCAAATTTCTTACTTTTTGCCCTGAAATACGTGAAATTTCTGCAATTTTGCCCCAAAATAAGGGGAATTTCATCATTTTCCCTTCAAATAAGGGGAATTTCTGCCTTTTTGCCACAAAATATGGGGAATTTCTGCCTTATTGCCCCCAAATAAGGAAAATTTTTGCTTTTCTGCCCCAATAATTGGAATTTCTGCCTTTTTGCCACAAAGTAAAGGGAATTTCTGCCTTTTTGCCCCAAATTAACAGGAATTTCAGGCTTTTTACCCCAAAATAAGGGGAATTTCTGCCTTTTGCCCAAAATATGAAGAATTTCTGCCTTTTTGACACAAAATAAGAAAAATTTCTGCAATTCTGTACCAAAATAAAAGAAATTTCTAAAATTTTGCCCCAAAATAAGGGAAATTTCTGATTTTTGCCCCGAAATAAGGAGAATTTCTGTTTTTTTGCCCCCCAAAAAAGGGAATTTCTGCCTTTTTGCCCCAAAATTAGGGGAGTTTCTGCAATTTTGCTTCAAAATACAGGGAATTTCTGCCTCTTTTCCCGAAAATAAGGGGAACTTCTGCCGATTTGCCCCAAATAAAGGGAATTTCTGCATTTTTGCCCCAATATTTAGATAATTTCTGCAATTTTGCTTTAAAATACGGGGAATTTCTGCCTTTTTGCCCAAAATTAAGGGGATTTTCTTCTTTTTTGCCCCCAAACAAGGGAAATTTCTGCAATTTTATCCCAAAATAAAAGGAATTTCTGCCTTTATGCCCTCAAATAACGGGAATTTCTGCCTTTTTGCCCTGAAATATGTGAAACGTCTGCTATTTTACCCCAAAATGAGGTGAATTTCTACCTTTTTGCCCAAAAATAATGGGAATTTCTGCCTTTTTGCCCCAAAATATGAAAAATTTTTGCTTTTTTTCTCTGAAATATGTGAAATTTATGAAATTTTGCCTTATAATAAAAGAAATTGCTGCAATTTTTCCCCATAATAAAGGATTTTTTTGCAATTTTGCCCCAAAATAAACGGAATTTCTGTTATTTGTCCCCAAATAAGGGAAATTTCTGCAAATTTGCCCTAAATTAAGGGGAATTTCCGACTTTTGCCCCAAAATAAGGAGAATTTCTGCCTTTTTTGCCCCAAAACAAAGGAGATTACTGCATGTTTTACGCCAAAACTAGGTGAATTTCTGCAATTTTGCTCCAAAATACGGGGATTTTCTGCATTTTTCACAGAAAATAAGGGGATTTTCTGCCATTTTGCCGCGAAATAAGTGAAATTTCTGCAGTTTTACCCCAAAATAAGGGGAATTTCTGCCTTTTTGCCCCAAAATTAGGGGAATTTTTGCAATTTTGCTCTAAAATACGGGGAATTTCTGCCTTTTTGCCCGAAAATAAAGGGAATGTATACCTTTTTGCCATAAAAAGGGAAATTTCTTCATTTTTACCCCAAAATAAAAGGATTTTCCGCCTTTTTGACTCAAAATAAGTGCAATTTCTGACTTTTTTCCAAAAATAAATGGAATTTCTGTCTTTTTGCCCCAAAATAAGGGGAATTTCTGACTTTTTGCCCTGAAATAAGTTAAATTTCAAAAAATTCTCCCCAAAATAATTGAAATTTCTGCAGTTTTGCCCCAAAATAAGGGGAATTTCTGTATTTTTGCCCCAAAACAAGGGAAATTTCTGCCATTTAACCTCAAAATAAGGGGAATTTCTGCATTTTTTGCCACAAAATATAAGGAATTTCTGCCTTTTTGCCCCATAATAAGAAAAATTTCTGCCTTTTTTCCCTAAAATAAGTGAAATTTCTGCAATTTTGGCCCAAAAAATTGAAATTTCTGCAATTTTGTCCCAAAATAAGAGAAATTTCTTAAATTTTGCCCCAAAATAAGTGGAATTTCTGAGTTTTGCCCCAAAATAAAGAGAATTTCTGTCTTTTTGCCCCAACATATAGGGAATTTCTGCCTTTTTGCCCCACAATTAGGGGAATTTCTGCAATTTTGCTCCAAAATACGGGGAATTTCTGTTTTTTTGCCCGAAAATAAGGGGAATGTTTACCTTTTGCCACAAAAAAGGAAAATTTCTTCATTTTTGCCCCAAAATAAGAGAAATTTCTGCCTTTTTACGTCAAAATAAGTGAAATTTCTGCCTTTTTACTCAAAAATATACGGAATTTCTGTATTTTTGCCCCAAAATAAATGCAATTTTTGAATTTTGCCCTGAAATAAGTGAAATTTCTCCAATTATGCCTCAAAATAAGGGAAATTTCTGCCTTTGTGCCACAAAATAAGGGGAATTTCTGACTTTTTGCCCCAAAATAGGGGTAATTTCTGCCTTTTTGCCTCCAAATAAGGAGAATTTCAGCCTTTTTACCTCAAAATAAGGTGAATTTCTGCATTTTCGCCACAAAATATTAGGAATTTCTGCTATTTTGCTCCAAACTAAAAAAATTTCTGCCTTTTTTCCCTGAAATAAGTGAAATATCTGTTATTTTGCCCCTAAATAAGGGGAATTTCTGTCTTTTTGCCTAATAATAAGGGGAATCTGCATTTTTGCCCTAAAATATGGGGAATTTCTGTATTTTTGCCCCAAAATAAAAAAATTTTCTGCAATTTTGTACAAAAATAAAAGTAATTTCTGCCTTTTTGCCCCAAAATAAGAGAAATTTCTGCGTTTTTTCCCTGAAATAAGTGAAATTTCTGTAATTTTGCCCCAAAATAAGGGAGATTTCTGCAATTTTGCCCCAAAATAATGGACATTTCTGGAATTTTGCCCCAAAATAAGAAGAATTTCTGACTTTTTGCCCTGAAATAAGGAGAATTTCTGTCTTTTTGCCCCAAAATAATGTGAATTTCTGCATTTTCCCTCAAAATTAGGGGAATATGTGCAATTTTGCTTCAAAATACGGGGAATTTTTTTTTTATTGCACCAAAATAAAAGGAATTTCTGCATTTTTGCACCAATATAAGGGGAATTTCTGAAATTTTGCTCCAAAATACGGGGAATTTTTGCCTTATTGCCGGAAATAAAGTGGAATTTCTGCCTTTTTGCCCTGAAATATTTTAAATTTCCGCAATTTTACCCCAAAATAAGGGGAATCTCTGTTTTGGGCCCCAAAATTAGGAGAATTTCTGCTTTTTGCCCCAAATTAAGGCAAATTTCTGACTTTTTGCCCTGAAATAAGTGAAATTTCTGCAATTTTGCCCCAAAATAAGGGGAATTTCATCATTTTCCCTTCAAATAAGGGGAATTTCTGCCTTTTTGCCACAAAATATGGGGAATTTCTGCCTTATTGCCCCCAAATAAGGAAAATTTTTGCTTTTCTGCCCCAATAATTGGAATTTCTGCCTTTTTGCCACAAAGTAAAGGGAATTTCTGCCTTTTGCCTCAAATTAACGGGAATTTCAGCCTTTTTACCCTAAAATAAGGGGAATTTCTGCCTTTTGCCCAAAATATGGGGAATTTCTGACTTTTTGTTCCAAAATAAGGAAAATTTCTTCAATTTTGTACCAAAATAAAAGAAATTTCTGCTTTTTGCCCCAAAATAACAGTAATTTCTGACTATTTGCCCTGAAATAAATGAAATTTCTGCAATTTTACCCGAAAATAATGGAAATTTGTGCCTTTTTGCCCCACAATGAGGGGAATTTCTGCCTTTTAACCCCAAAATATGGGGAATTTCAGCATTTTACCTCAAAATAAGGGGAATTTCAGCCTTTTTGCACCAATATATGAAGAATTTCTGCCTTTTTGACACAAAATAAGAAAAATTTCTGCAATTCTGTACCAAAATAAAAAAAAAATTTAAAATTTTGCCCCAAAATAAGGGAAATTTCTGATTTTTGCCCAGAAATAAGGAGAATTTCTGTTTTTTGCCCGCCAAAAAAAGGGAATTTCTGCCTTTTTGCCCCAAAATTAGGGGAGTTTCTGCAATTTTGCTTCAAAATACAGGGAATTTCTGCCTCTTTTCCCGAAAATAAGGGGAACTTCTGCCGATTTGCCCCAAATAAAGGGAATTTCTGCATTTTTGCCCCAATATTTAGGGAATTTCTGCAATTTTGCTTTAAAATACGGGGAATTTCTGCCTTTTTGCCCAAAATTAAGGGGATTTTCTTCCTTTTTGCCCCCAAACAAGGGAAATTTCTGCAATTTTATCCCAAAATAAAAGAAATTTCTGCCTTTATGCCCTCAAATAACGGGAATTTCTGCCTTTTTGCCCTGAAATATGTGAAACGTCTGCAATTTTACCCCAAAATGAGGTGAATTTCTACCTTTTTGCTCAAAAATAATGGGAATTTCTGCCTTTTTGCCCCAAAATATGAAAAATTTTTGCTTTTTTTTTCTGAAATATGTGAAATTTCTGAAATTTTGCCTTATAATAAAAGAAATTGCTGCAATTTTTCCCCATAATAAAGGATTTTTTTGCAATTTTGCCCCAAAATAAAGGGAATTTCTGTTTTTTGTCCCCAAATAAGGGAAATTTCTGCAAATTTGCCCTAAATTAAGGGGAATTTTTGCCTTTTGCCCCAAAATAAGGAAAATTTCTGCCTTTTTTGCCCCAAAACAAAGAAGATTACTGCATGTTTTATGCCAAAACTAGGTGAATTTCTGCAATTTTGCTCCAAAATACGGGGATTTTCTGCTTTTTTCACAGAAAATAAGGGGATTTTCTGCCATTTTGCCACGAAATAAGTGAAATTTCTGCAGTTTTACCCCAAAATAAGGGGAATTTCTGCCTTTTTGCCCCAAAATTAGGGGAATTTTTGCAATTTTGCTCTAAAATACGGGGAATTTCTGCCTTTTTGCCCGAAAATAAAGGGATTGTATACCTTTTTGCCATAAAAAGGGAAATTTCTTTATTTTTACCCCAAAATAAAAGGATTTTCCGCTTTTTTGACTCAAAATAAGTGCAATTTCTGACTTTTTACTCAAAAATATATGGAGTTTCTGTATTTTTGCCCCAAAATAAATGCAATTTTTGAATTTTGCCCTGAAATAAGTGAAATTTCTTCAATTATGCCTCAAAATAAGGGAAATTTCTGCCTTTGTGCCACAAAATAAGGGGAATTTCTGACTTTTTGCCCCAAAATAGGGGAAATTTCTGCCTTTTTGCCTCCAAATAAGGAGAATTTCAGCCTTTTTACCTCAAAATAAGGTGAATTTCTGCATTTTCGCCACAAAATATTAGGAATTTCTGCTATTTTGCTCCAAACTAAAAAAATTTCTGCCTTTTTTCCCTGAAATATGTGAAATATCTGTTATTTTGCCCCTAAATAAGGGGAATTTCTGTCTTTTTGCCTAATAATAAGGGAAATCTTTGCATTTTTGCCCTAAAATATGGGGAATTTCTGTATTTTTGCCCCAAAATAAAGAAATTTTCTGCAATTTTGTACCAAAATAAAAGTAATTTCTGCCTTTTTGCCCCAAAATAAGAGAAATTTCGGCGTTTTTTCCCTGAAATAAGTGAAATTTCTGTAATTTTGCCCCAAAATAAGGTACTTTTCTGCAATTTTGCCCCATAATAATGGACATTTCTGGAATTTTGCCCCAAAATAAGAAGAATTTCTGACTTTTTGCCCTGAAATAAGGAAAATTTCTGTCTTTTTGCCCCAAAATAATGTGAATTTCTGCATTTTCCCTAAAAATTAGGGGAATAAGTGCAATTTTGCTTCAAAATACGGGGAATTTTTTTTTTTATTGCACCAAAATAAAAGGAATTTCTGCATTTTTGCACCAATATAAGGGGAATTTCTGAAATTTTGCTCCAAAATACGGGGAATTTTTGCCTTATTGCCGGAAATAAAGTGGAATTTCTGCCTTTTTGCCCTGAAATATTTTAAATTTCCGCAATTTTACCCCAAAATAAGGGGAATCTCTGTTTTGGGCCCCAAAATTAGGAGAATTTCTGCTTTTTGCCCCAAATTAAGGCAAATTTCTGACTTTTTGCCCTGAAATAAGTGAAATTTCTGCAATTTTGCCCCAAAATAAGGGGAATTTCATCATTTTCCCTTCAAATAAGGGGAATTTCTGCCTTTTTGCCACAAAATATGGGGAATTTCTGCCTTATTGCCCCCAAATAAGGAAAATTTTTGCTTTTCTGCCCCAATAATTGGAATTTCTGCCTTTTTGCCACAAAGTAAAGGGAATTTCTGCCTTTTTGCCTCAAATTAACGGGAATTTCAGCCTTTTTACCCCAAAATAAGGGGAATTTCTGCCTTTTGCCCAAAATATGGGGAATTTCTGACTTTTTGTTCCAAAATAAGGAAAATTTCTTCAATTTTGTACCAAAATAAAAGAAATTTCTGCTTTTTGCCCCAAAATAACAGTAATTTCTGACTATTTGCCCTGAAATAAATGAAATTTCTGCAATTTTGCCCAAAAAAAAATGGAAATTTGTGCCTTTTTGCCCCACAATGAGGGGAATTTCTGCCTTTTAACCCCAAAATATGGGGAATTTCAGCATTTTACCTCAAAATAAGGGGAATTTCAGCCTTTTTGCACCAATATATGAAGAATTTCTGCCTTTTTGACACAAAATAAGAAAAAATTCTGCAATTCTGTACCAAAATAAAAGAAATTTTTAAAATTTTGCCCCAAAATAAGGGAAATTTCTGATTTTTGCCCCGAAATAAGGAAAATTTCTGTTTTTTTGCCCGCCAAAAAAGGGAATTTCTGCCTTTTTGCCCCAAAATTAGGGGAGTTTCTGCAATTTTGCTTCAAAATACAGGGAATTTCTGCCTCTTTTCCCGAAAATAAGGGGAACTTCTGCCGATTTGCCCCAAATAAAGGGAATTTCTGCATTTTTGCCCCAATATTTAGGGAATTTCTGCAATTTTGCTTTAAAATGCGGGGAATTTCTGCCTTTTTGCCCAAAATTAAGGGGATTTTCTTCTTTTTTGCCCCCAAACAAGGGAAATTTCTGCAATTTTATCCCAAAATAAAAGGAATTTCTGCCTTTATGCCCTCAAATAACGGGAATTTCTGCCTTTTTGCCCTGAAATATGTGAAACGTCTGCAATTTTACCCCAAAATGAGGTGAATTTCTACCTTTTTGCCCAAAAATAATGGGAATTTCTGCCTTTTTGCCCCAAAATATGAAAAATTTTTGCTTTTTTTCTCTGAAATATGTGAAATTTATGAAATTTTGCCTTATAATAAAAGAAATTGCTGCAATTTTTCCCCATAATAAAGGATTTTTTTGCAATTTTGCCCCAAAATAAAGGGAATTTCTGTTTTTTGTCCCCAAATAAGGGAAATTTCTGCAAATTTGCCCTAAATTAAGGGGAATTTCTGCCTTTTGCTCCAAAATAAGGAGAATTTCTGCCTTTTTTGCCCCAAAAGAAAAAAGATTACTGCATGTTTTACGCCAAAACTAGGTGAATTTCTGCAATTTTGCTCCAAAATACGGGGATTTTCTGCCTTTTTCACAGAAAATAAAAGGATTTTCTGCCATTTTGCCGCGAAATAAGTGAAATTTCTGCAGTTTTATCCCAAAATAAGGGGAATTTCTGCCTTTCTGCCCCAAAAGAAGGGGAATTTTTGCAATTTTCCTCTAAAATACGGGGAATTTCTGCCTTTTTGCCCGAAAATAAAGAGAATGTATACCTTTTTGCCATAAAAAGGGAAATTTCTTCATTTTTACCCCAAAATAAAAAGATTTTCCGCCTTTTTGACTCAAAATAAGTGCAATTTCTGACTTTTTTCCAAAAATAAATGGAATTTCTGTCTTTTTGCCCCAAAATAAGGGGAATTTCTGACTTTTTGCCCTGAAATAAGTTAAATTTCAAAAAAATTTTCCCCAAAATAATTGAAATTTCTGCAGTTTTGCCCCAAAATAAGGGGAATTTCTGTATTTTTGCCCCAAAATAAGGGAAATTTCTGCCTTTTAACCTCAAAATAAGGGGAATTTCTGCATTTTTTGCCACAAAATATAAGGAATTTCTGCCTTTTTGCCTCACAATAAGAAAAATTTCTGCCTTTTTTCCCTGAAATAAGTGAAATTTCTGCAATTTTGGCCCAAAAAATTGAAATTTCTGCAATTTTGTCCCAAAATAAGAGAAATTTCTTTAATTTTGCCCCAAAATAAGTGGAATTTCTGAGTTTTGCTCCAAAATAAAGAGAATTTCTGTCTTTTTGCCCCAACATATAGGGAATTTCTGCCTTTTTGCCCCACAATTAGGGGAATTTCTGCAATTTTGCTCCTAAATACGGGAAATTTCTGTTTTTTTGCCCGAAAATTAGGTGAATGTTTACCTTTTGCCACAAAAAAAGAGAAATTTCTTCATTTTTGCCCCAAAATAAGAGAAATTTCTGCCTTTTTACGTCAAAATAAGTGAAATTTCTGCCTTTTTACTCAAAAATATACGGAATTTCTGTATTTTTGCCCCAAAATAAATGCAATTTTTGAATTTTGCCCTGAAATAAGTGAAATTTCTCCAATTATGCCTCAAAATAAGGGAAATTTCTGCCTTTGTGCCACAAAATAAGGGAAATTTCTGACTTTTTGCCCCAAAATAGGGGAAATTTCTGCCTTTTTGCCACCAAATAAGGAGAATTTCAGCCTTTTTACCTCAAAATAAGGTGAATTTCTGCATTTTCGCCACAAAATATTAGGAATTTCTGCTATTTTGCTCCAAACTAAAAAAATTTCTGCCTTTTTTCCCTGAAATAAGTGAAATATCTGTTATTTTGCCCCTAAATAAGGGGAATTTCTGTCTTTTTGCCTAATAATAAGGGGAATCTCTGCATTTTTGCCCTAAAATATGGGGAATTTCTGTATTTTTGCCCCAAAATAAAGAAATTTTCTGCAATTTTGTACCAAAATAAAAGTAATTTCTGCCTTTTTGCCCCAAAATAAGAGAAATTTCTGCGTTTTTTCCCTGAAATAAGTGAAATTTCTGTAATTTTGCCCCAAAATAAGGGAGATTTCTGCAATTTTGCCCCAAAATAATGGACATTTCTGGAATTTTGCCCGAAAATAAGAAGAATTTCTGACTTTTTGCCCTGAAATAAGGAGAATTTCTGTCTTTTTGCCCCAAAATAATGTGAATTTCTGCATTTTCCCTCAAAATTAGGGGAATATGTGCAATTTTGCTTCAAAATACGGGGAATTTTTTTTTTATTGCACCAAAAAAAAAGGAATTTCTGCATTTTTGCACCAATATAAGGGGAATTTCTGAAATTTTGCTCCAAAATACGGGGAATTTTTGCCTTATTGCCGGAAATAAAGTGGAATTTCTGCCTTTTTGCCCTGAAATATTTTAAATTTCCGCAATTTTACCCCAAAATAAGGGGAATCTCTGTTTTGGGCCCCAAAATTAGGAGAATTTCTACTTTTTGCCCCAAATTAAGGCAAATTTCTGACTTTTTGCGCTGAAATACGTGAAATTTCTGCAATTTTGCCCCAAAATAAGGGGAATTTCATCATTTTCCCTTCAAATAAGGGGAATTTCTGCCTTTTTGCCACAAAATATGGGGAATTTCTGCCTTATTGCCCCCAAATAAGGAAAATTTTTGCTTTTCTGCCCCAATAATTGGAATTTCTGCCTTTTTGCCACAAAGTAAAGGGAATTTCTGCCTTTTTGCCCCAAATTAACGGGAATTTCAGCCTTTTTACCCCAAAATAAGGGGAATTTCTGCCTTTTGCCCAAAATATGAAGAATTTCTGCCTTTTTGACACAAAATAAGAAAAATTTCTGCAATTCTGTACCAAAATAAAAGAAATTTCTAAAATTTTGCCCCAAAATAAGGGAAATTTCTGATTTTTGCCCCGAAATAAGGAGAATTTCTGTTTTTTTGCCCCCCAAAAAAGGGAATTTCTGCCTTTTTGCCCCAAAATTAGGGGAGTTTCTGCAATTTTGCTTCAAAATACAGGGATTTTCTGCCTCTTTTCCCGAAAATAAGGGGAACTTCTGCCGATTTGCCCCAAATAAAGGGAATTTCTGCATTTTTGCCCCAATATTTAGGGAATTTCTGCAATTTTGCTTTAAAATGCGGGGAATTTCTGCCTTTTTGCCCAAAATTAAGGGGATTTTCTTCTTTTTTGCCCCCAAACAAGGGAAATTTCTGCAATTTTATCCCAAAATAAAAGGAATTTCTGCCTTTATGCCCTCAAATAACGGGAATTTCTGCCTTTTTGCCCTGAAATATGTGAAACGTCTGCAATTTTACCCCAAAATGAGGTGAATTTCTACCTTTTTGCCCAAAAATAATGGGAATTTCTGCCTTTTTGCCCCAAAATATGAAAAATTTTTGCTTTTTTTCTCTGAAATATGTGAAATTTATGAAATTTTGCCTTATAATAAAAGAAATTGCTGCAATTTTTCCCCATAATAAAGGATTTTTTTGCAATTTTGCCCCAAAATAAACGGAATTTCTGTTTTTTGTCCCCAAATAAGGGAAATTTCTGCAAATTTGCCCTAAATTAAGGGGAATTTATGACTTTTGCCCCAAAATAAGGAGAATTTCTGCCTTTTTTGCCCCAAAACAAAGGAGATTACTTCATGTTTTACGCCAAAACTAGGTGAATTTCTGCAATTTTGCTCCAAAATACGGGGATTTTCTGCATTTTTCACAGAAAATAAGGGGATTTTCTGCCATTTTGCCGCGAAATAAGTGAAATTTCTGCAGTTTTACCCCAAAATAAGGGGAATTTCTGCATTTTTGCCCCAAAATTAGGGGAATTTTTGCAATTTTGCTCTAAAATACGGGGAATTTCTGCCTTTTTGCCCGAAAATAAAGGGAATGTATACCTTTTTGCCATAAAAAGGGAAATTTCTTCATTTTTACCCCAAAATAAAAGGATTTTCCGCCTTTTTGACTCAAAATAAGTGCAATTTCTGACTTTTTTCCAAAAATAAATGGAATTTCTGTCTTTTTGCCCCAAAATAAGGGGAATTTCTGACTTTTTGCCCTGAAATAAGTTAAATTTCAAAAAATTCTCCCCAAAATAATTGAAATTTCTGCAGTTTTGCCCCAAAATAAGGGGAATTTCTGTATTTTTGCCCCAAAATAAGGGAAATTTCTGCCATTTAACCTCAAAATAAGGGGAATTTCTGCATTTATTGCTACAAAATAAAGGAATTTCTGCCTTTTTGCCCCATAATAAGAAAAATTTCTGCCTTTTTTCCCTAAAATAAGTGAAATTTCTGCAATTTTGGCCCAAAAATTTGAAATTTCTGCAATTTTGTCCCAAAATAAGAGAAATTTCTTAAATTTTGCCCCAAAATAAGTGGAATTTCTGAGTTTTGCCCCAAAATAAAGAGAATTTCTGTCTTTTTGCCCCAATATATAGGGAATTTCTGCCTTTTTGCCCCACAATTAGGGGAATTTCTGCAATTTTGCTCCAAAATACGGGAAATTTCTGTTTTTTTGCCCGAAAATAAGGGGAATGTTTACCTTTTGCCACAAAAAAGGAAAATTTCTTCATTTTTGCCCCAAAATAAGAGGAATTTCTGCCTTTTTACGTCAAAATAAGTGAAATTTCTGCCTTTTTACTCAAAAATATACGGAATTTCTGTATTTTTGCCCCAAAATAAATGCAATTTTTGAATTTTGCCCTGAAATAAGTGAAATTTCTTCAATTATGCCTCAAAATAAGGGAAATTTCTGCCTTTGTGCCACAAAATAAGGGGAATTTCTGACTTTTTGCCCCAAAATAGGGGAAATTTCTGCCTTTTTGCCTCCAAATAAGGAGAATTTCAGCCTTTTTACCTCAAAATAAGGTGAATTTCTGCATTTTCGCCACAAAATATTAGGAATTTCTGCTATTTTGCTCCAAACTAAAAAAATTTCTGCCTTTTTTTCTCTGAAATAAGTGAAATATCTGTTATTTTGCCCCTAAATAAGGGGAATTTCTGTCTTTTTGCCTAATAATAAGGGAAATCTCTGCATTTTTGCCCTAAAATATTGGGAATTTCTGTATTTTTGCCCTAAAATAAAGAAATTTTCTGCAATTTTGTACCAAAATAAAAGTAATTTCTGTCTTTTTGCCCCAAAATAAGAGAAATTTCTGCGTTTTTTCCCTGAAATAAGTGAAATTTCTGTAATTTTGCCCCAAAATAAGGGAGATTTCTGCAATTTTGCCCCATAATAATGGACATTTCTGGAATTTTGCCCCAAAATAAGAAGAATTTCTGACTTTTTGCCCTGAAATAAGGAGAATTTCTGTCTTTTTGCCCCAAAATAATGTGAATTTCTGCATTTTCCCTCAAAATTAGGGGAATAAGTGCAATTTTGCTTCAAAATACGGGGAATTTTTTTTTTTTATTGCACCAAAATAAAAGGAATTTCTGCATTTTTGCACCAATATAAGGGGAATTTCTGAAATTTTGCTCCAAAATACGGGGAATTTTTGCCTTATTGCCGGAAATAAAGTGGAATTTCTGCCTTTTTGCCCTGAAATATTTTAAATTTCCGCAATTTTACCCCAAAATAAGGGGAATCTCTGTTTTGGGCCCCAAAATTAGGAGAATTTCTGCTTTTTGCCCCAAATTAAGGCAATTTTCTGACTTTTTGCCCTGAAATAAGTGAAATTTCTGCAATTTTGCCCCAAAATAAGGGGAATTTCATCATTTTCCCTTCAAATAAGGGGAATTTCTGCCTTTTTGCCACAAAATATGGGGAATTTCTGCCTTATTGCCCCCAAATAAGGAAAATTTTTGCTTTTCTGCCCCAATAATTGGAATTTCTGCTTTTTTGCCACAAAGTAAAGGGAATTTCTGCCTTTTTGCCCCAAATTAACGGGAATTTCAGCCTTTTTACCCCAAAATAAGGGGAATTTCTGCCTTTTGCCCAAAATATGAAGAATTTCTGCCTTTTTGACACAAAATAAGAAAAATTTCTGCAATTCTGTACCAAAATAAAAGAAATTTCTAAAATTTTGCCCCAAAATAAGGGAAATTTCTGATTTTTGCCCCGAAATAAGGAGAATTTCTGTTTTTTTGCCCCCCAAAAAAGGGAATTTCTGCCTTTTTGCCCCAAAATTAGGGGAGTTTCTGCAATTTTGCTTCAAAATACAGGGATTTTCTGCCTCTTTTCCCGAAAATAAGGGGAACTTCTGCAGATTTGCCCCAAATAAAGGGAATTTCTGCATTTTTGCCCCAATATTTAGGGAATTTCTGCAATTTTGCTTTAAAATACGGGGAATTTCTGCCTTTTTGCCCAAAATTAAGGGGATTTTCTTATTTTTACCCCCAAACAAGGGAAATTTCTGCAATTTTATCCCAAAATAAAAGGAATTTCTGCCTTTATGCCCTCAAATAACGGGAATTTCTGCCTTTTTGCCCTGAAATATGTGAAACGTCTGCAATTTTACCCCAAAATGAGGTGAATTTCTACCTTTTTGCCCAAAAATAATGGGAATTTCTGCCTTTTTGCCCCAAAATATGAAAAATTTTTGCTTTTTTTCTCTGAAATATGTGAAATTTATAAAATTTTGCCTTATAATAAAAGAAATTGCTGCAATTTTTCCCCATAATAAAGGATTTTTTTTGCAATTTTGCCCCAAAATAAACGGAATTTCTGTTATTTGTCCCCAAATAAGGGAAATTTCTGCAAATTTGCTCTAATTTAAGGGGAATTTTTGCCTTTTGCCCCAAAATAAGGAGAATTTCTGCCTTTTTTGCCCCAAAACAAAGAAGATTACTGCATGTTTTACGCCAAAACTAGGTGAATTTCTGCAATTTTGCTCCAAAATACGGGGATTTTCTGCCTTTTTCACAGAAAATAAAAGGATTTTCTGCCATTTTGCCGCGAAATAAGTGAAATTTCTGCAGTTTTACCCAAAAATAAGGGGAATTTCTGCCTTTTTGCCCCAAAATTAGGGGAATTTTTGCAATTTTGCTCTAAAATACGGGGAATTTCTGCCTTTTTGCCCGAAAATAAAGGGAATGTATATCTTTTTGCCATAAAAAGGGAAATTTCTTCATTTTTACCCCCCAAAAAAAGGATTTTCCGCATTTTTGACTCAAAATAAGTGCAATTTCTGACTTTTTTCCAAAAATAAATGGAATTTCTGTTTTTTTGCCCCAAAATAAGGGGAATTTCTGACTTTTTGCCCTGAAATAAGTTAAATTTCAAAAAATTTTCCCCAAAATAATTGAAATTTCTGCAGTTTTGCCCCAAAATAAGGGGAATTTCTGTATTTTTGCCCCAAAATAAGGGAAATTTCTGCCTTTTAACCTCAAAATAAGGGGAATTTCTGCATTTTTTGCCACAAAATATAAGGAATTTCTGCCTTTTTGCCTCACAATAAGAAAAATTTCTGCCTTTTTTCTCTGAAATAAGTGAAATTTCTGCAATTTTGGCCCAAAAAATTGAAATTTCTGCAATTTTGTCCCAAAATAAGAGAAATTTCTTGAATTTTGCCCCAAAATAAGTGGAATTTCTGAGTTTTGCCCCAAAATAAAGAGAATTTCTGTCTTTTTGCCCCAACATATAGGGAATTTCAGCCTTTTTGCCCCACAATTAGGGGAATTTCTGCAATTTTGCTCCTAAATACGGGAAATTTCTGTTTTTTTGCCCGAAAATTAGGTGAATGTTTACCTTTTGCCACAAAAAAAGAGAAATTTCTTCATTTTTGCCCCAAAATAAGAGAAATTTCTGCCTTTTTACGTCAAAATAAGTGAAATTTCTGCCTTTTTACTCAAAAATATACGGAATTTCTGTATTTTTGCCCCAAAATAAATGCAATTTTTGAATTTTGCCCTGAAATAAGTGAAATTTCTTCAATTATGCCTCAAAATAAGGGAAATTTCTGCCTTTGTGCCACAAAATAAGGGGAATTTCTGACTTTTTGCCCCAAAATAGGGGAAATTTCTGCCTTTTTGCCTCCAAATAAGGAGAATTTCAGCCTTTTTACCTCAAAATAAGGTGAATTTCTGCATTTTCGCCACAAAATATTAGGAATTTCTGCTATTTTGCTCCAAACTAAAAAAATTTCTGCCTTTTTTCCCTGAAATAAGTGAAATATCTGTTATTTTGCCCCTAAATAAGGGGAATTTCTGTCTTTTTGCCTAATAATAAGGGAAATCTCTGCATTTTTGCCCTAAAATATGGGGAATTTCTGTATTTTTGCCCCAAAATAAAGAAATTTTCTGCAATTTTGTACCAAAATAAAAGTAATTTCTGCCTTTTTGCCCCAAAATAAGAGAAATTTCTGCGTTTTTTCCCTGAAATAAGTGAAATTTCGGTAATTTTGCCCCAAAATAAGGGAGATTTCTGCAATTTTGCCCCATAATAATGGACATTTCTGGAATTTTGCCCCAAAATAAGAAGAATTTCTGACTTTTTGCCCTGAAATAAGGAGAATTTCTGTCTTTTTGCCCCAAAATAATGTGAATTTCTGCATTTTCCCTCAAAATTAGGGGAATAAGTGCAATTTTGCTTCAAAATACGGGGAATTTTTTTTTTATTGCACCAAAATAAAAGGAATTTCTGCATTTTTGCACCAATATAAGGGGAATTTCTGAAATTTTGCTCCAAAATACGGGGAATTTTTGCCTTATTGCCGGAAATAAAGTGGAATTTCTGCCTTTTTGCCCTGAAATATTTTAAATTTCCGCAATTTTACCCCAAAATAAGGGGAATCTCTGTTTTGGGCCCCAAAATTAGGAGAATTTCTGCTTTTTGCCCCAAATTAAGGCAATTTTCTGACTTTTTGCCCTGAAATAAGTGAAATTTCTGCAATTTTGCCCCAAAATAAGGGGAATTTCATCATTTTCCCTTCAAATAAGGGAAATTTCTGCCTTTTTGCCACAAAATATGGGGAATTTCTGCCTTATTGCCCCCAAATAAGGAAAATTTTTGCTTTTCTGCCCCAATAATTGGAATTTCTGCCTTTTTGCCACAAAGTAAAGGGAATTTCTGCCTTTTTGCCCCAAATTAACGGGAATTTCAGCCTTTTTACCCCAAAATAAGGGGAATTTCTGCCTTTTGCCCAAAATATGGGGAATTTCTGCTTTTTTGACACAAAATAAGAAAAATTTCTGCAATTTTGTACCAAAATAAAAGAAATTTCTGCTTTTTGCCCCAAAATAACAGTAATTTCTGACTATTTGCCCTGAAATAAATGAAATTTCTGCAATTTTGCCCGAAAATAATGGAAATTTGTGCCTTTTTGCCCCAAAATGAGGGGAATTTCTGCCTTTTAACCCCAAAATATGGGGAATTTCAGCATTTTACCTCAAAATAAAGGGAATTTCAGCCTTTTTGCACCAAAATATGAAGAATTTCTGCCTTTTTGACACAAAATAAGAAAAATTTCTGCAATTTTGTACCAAAATAAAAGAAATTTCTAAAATTTTGCCCCAAAATAAGGGAAATTTCTGATTTTTGCCCCGAAATAAGGAGAATTTCTGTTTTTTTGCCCGCCAAAAAAGGGAATTTCTGCCTTTTTGCCCCAAAATTAGGGGAGTTTCTGCAATTTTGCTTCAAAATACAGGGATTTTCTGCCTCTTTTCCCGAAAATAAGGGGAACTTCTGCCGATTTGCCCCAAATAAAGGGAATTTCTGCATTTTTGCCCCAATATTTAGGGAATTTCTGCAATTTTGCTTTAAAATACGGGGAATTTCTGCCTTTTTGCCCAAAATTAAGGGGATTTTCTTCCTTTTTGCCCCCAAACAAGGGAAATTTCTGCAATTTTATCCCAAAATAAAAGGAATTTCTGCCTTTATGCCCTCAAATAACGGGAATTTCTGCCTTTTTGCCCTGAAATATGTGAAACGTCTGCAATTTTACCCCAAAATGAGGTGAATTTCTACCTTTTTGCCCAAAATAATGGGAATTTCTGCCTTTTTGCCCCAAAATATGAAAAATTTTTGCTTTTTTTCTCTGAAATATGTAAAATTTCTGAAATTTTGCCTTCTAATAAAAGAAATTGCTGCAATTTTTCCCCATAATAAAGGATTTTTTTGCAATTTTGCCCCAAAATAAAGGGACTTTCTGTTTTTTGTCCCCAAATAAGGGAAATTTCTGCAAATTTGCCCTAAATTAAGAGGAATTTTTGCCTTTTGCCCCAAAATAAGGAGAATTTCTGCCTTTTTTGCCCCAAAACAAAGAAGATTACTGCATGTTTTACGCCAAAACTAGGTGAATTTCTGCAATTTTGCTCCAAAATACGGGGATTTTCTGCTTTTTTCACAGAAAATAAGGGGATTTTCTGCCATTTTGCCGCGAAATAAGTGAAATTTCTGCAGTTTTACCCCAAAATAAGGGGAATTTCTGCCTTTTTGCCCCAAAATTAGGGGAATTTTTGCAATTTTGCTCTAAAATACGGGGAATTTCTGCCTATTTGCCCGAAAATAAAGGGAATGTATACCTTTTTGCCATAAAAAGGGAAATTTCTTCATTTTTACCCCAAAATAAAAGGATTTTCCGCCTTTTTGACTCAAAATAAGTGCAATTTCTGACTTTTTTCCAAAAATAAATGGAATTTCTGTCTTTTTGCCCCAAAATAAGGGGAATTTCTGACTTTTTGCCCTGAAATAAGTTAAATTTCAAAAAATTTTCCCCAAAATAATTGAAATTTCTGTAGTTTTGCCCCAAAATAAGAAGAATTTCTGTATTTTTGCCCCAAAATAAGGGAAATTTCTGCCTTTTAACCTCAAAATAAGGGGAATTTCTGCATTTATTGCTACAAAATAAAGGAATTTCTGCCTTTTTGCCCCATAATAAGAAAAATTTCTGCCTTTTTTCCCTAAAATAAGTGAAATTTCTGCAATTTTGGCCCAAAAAATTGAAATTTCTGCAATTTTGTCCCAAAATAAGAGAAATTTCTTAAATTTTGCCCCAAAATAAGTGGAATTTCTGAGTTTTGCCCCAAAATAAAGAGAATTTCTGTCTTTTTGCCCCAATATATAGGGAATTTCTGCCTTTTTGCCCCACAATTAGGGGAATTTCTGCAATTTTGCTCCAAAATACGGGAAATTTCTGTTTTTTTGCCCGAAAATAAGGGGAATGTTTACCTTTTGCCACAAAAAAGGAAAATTTCTTCATTTTTGCCCCAAAATAAGAGGAATTTCTGCCTTTTTACGTCAAAATAAGTGAAATTTCTGCCTTTTTACTCAAAAATATACGGAATTTCTGTATTTTTGCCCCAAAATAAATGCAATTTTTGAATTTTGCCCTGAAATAAGTGAAATTTCTTCAATTATGCCTCAAAATAAGGGAAATTTCTGCCTTTGTGCCACAAAATAAGGGGAATTTCTGACTTTTTGCCCCAAAATAGGGGAAATTTCTGCCTTTTTGCCTCCAAATAAGGAGAATTTCAGCCTTTTTACCTCAAAATAAGGTGAATTTCTGCATTTTCGCCACAAAATATTAGGAATTTCTGCTATTTTGCTCCAAACTAAAAAAAATTCTGCCTTTTTTCCCTGAAATAAGTGAAATATCTGTTATTTTGCCCCTAAATAAGGGGAATTTCTGTCTTTTTGCCTAATAATAAGGGAAATCTCTGCATTTTTGCCCTAAAATATGGGGAATTTCTGTATTTTTGCCCCAAAATAAAGAAATTTTCTGCAATTTTGTACCAAAATAAAAGTAATTTCTGCCTTTTTGCCCCAAAATAAGAGAAATTTCTGCGATTTTTCCCTGAAATAAGTGAAATTTCTGTAATTTTGCCCCAAAATAAGGGAGATTTCTGCAATTTTGCCCCATAATAATGGACATTTCTGGAATTTTGCCCCAAAATAAGAAGAATTTCTGACTTTTTGCCCTGAAATAAGGAGAATTTCTGTCTTTTTGCCCCAAAATAATGTGAATTTCTGCATTTTCCCTCAAAATTAGGGGAATAAGTGCAATTTTGCTTCAAAATACGGGGAATTTTTTTTTTATTGCACCAAAATAAAAGGAATTTCTGCATTTTTGCACCAATATAAGGGGAATTTCTGAAATTTTGCTCCAAAATACGGGGAATTTTTGCCTTATTGCCGGAAATAAAGTGGAATTTCTGCCTTTTTGCCCTGAAATATTTTAAATTTCCGCAATTTTACCCCAAAATAAGGGGAATCTCTGTTTTGGGCCCCAAAATTAGGAGAATTTCTGCTTTTTGCCCCAAATTAAGGCAAATTTCTGACTTTTTGCCCTGAAATAAGTGAAATTTCTGCAATTTTGCCCCAAAATAAGGGGAATTTCATCATTTTCCCTTCAAATAAGGGGAATTTCTGCCTTTTTGCCACAAAATATGGGGAATTTCTGCCTTATTGCCCCCAAATAAGGAAAATTTTTGCTTTTCTGCCCCAATAATTGGAATTTCTGCCTTTTTGCCACAAAGTAAAGGGAATTTCTGCCTTTTTGCCCCAAATTAACGGGAATTTCAGCCTTTTTACCCCAAAATAAGGGGAATTTCTGCCTTTTGCCCAAAATATGGGGAATTTCTGACTTTTTGTTCCAAAATAAGAAAAATTTCTTCAATTTTGTACCAAAATAAAAGAAATTTCTGCTTTTTGCCCCAAAATAACAGTAATTTCTGACTATTTGCCCTGAAATAAATGAAATTTCTGCAATTTTGCCCGAAAATAATGGAAATTTGTGCCTTTTTGCCCCAAAATGAGGGGAATTTCTGCCTTTTAACCCCAAAATATGGGGAATTTCAGCATTTTACCTCAAAATAAGGGGAATTTCAGCCTTTTTGCACCAAAATATGAAGAATTTCTGCCTTTTTGACACAAAATAAGAAAAATTTCTGCAATTTTGTACCAAAATAAAAGAAATTTCTAAAATTTTGCCCCAAAATAAGGGAAATTTCTGATTTTTGCCCCGAAATAATGAGAATTTCTGTTTTTTTGCCCCCCAAAAAAGGGAATTTCTGCCTTTTTGCCCCAAAATTAGGGGAGTTTCTGCAATTTTGCTTCAAAATACAGAGAATTTCTGCCTCTTTTCCCGAAAATAAGGGGAACTTCTGCCGATTTGCCCCAAATAAAGGGAATTTCTGCATTTTTGCCCCAATATCTAGGGAATTTCTGCAATTTTGCTTTAAAATACGGGGAATTTCTGCCTTTTTGTCCAAAATTAAGGGGATTTTCTTCCTTTTTGCCCCCAAACAAGGGAAATTTCTGCAATTTTATCCCAAAATAAAAGGAATTTCTGCCTTTATGCCCTCAAATAACGGGAATTTCTGCCTTTTTGCCCTGAAATATGTGAAACGTCTGCAATTTTACCCAAAAATGAGGAGAATTTCTACCTTTTTGCCCAAAAATAATGAGAATTTCTGCCTTTTTGCCCCAAAATATGAAAAATTTTTGCTTTTTTTCTCTGAAATATGTGAAATTTCTGAAATTTTGCCTTCTAATAAAAGAAATTGCTGCAATTTTTCCCCATAATAAAGGATTTTTTTGCAATTTTGCCCCAAAATAAAGGGAATTTCTGTTTTTTGTCCCTAAATAAGGGAAATTTCTGCAAATTTGCCCTAAATTAAGGGGAATTTTGCCTTTTGCCCCAAAATAAAAAGAATTTCTGCCTTTTTTGCCCCAAAACAAAGAAGATTACTGCATGTTTTACGCCAAAACTAGGTGAATTTCTGCAATTTTGCTCCAAAATACGGGGATTTTCTGCTTTTTTCACAGAAAATAAGGGGATTTTCTGCCATTTTGCCGCGAAATAAGTGAAATTTCTGCAGTTTTACCCCAAAATAAGGGGAATTTCTGCCTTTTTGCCCCAAAATTAGGGGAATTTTTGCAATTTTGCTCTAAAATACGGGGAATTTCTGCCTATTTGCCCGAAAATAAAGGGAATGTATACCTTTTTGCCATAAAAAGGGAAATTTCTTCATTTTTACCCCAAAATAAAAGGATTTTCCGCCTTTTTGACTCAAAATAAGTGCAATTTCTGACTTTTTTCCAAAAATAAATGGAATTTCTGTCTTTTTGCCCCAAAATAAGGGGAATTTCTGACTTTTTGCCCTGAAATAAGTTAAATTTCAAAAAATTTTCCCCAAAATAATTGAAATTTCTGCAGTTTTGCCCCAAAATAAGGGGAATTTCTGTATTTTTGCCCCAAAATAAGGGAAATTTCTGCCTTTTAACCTCAAAATAAGGGGAATTTCTGCATTTTTTGCCACAAAATATAAGGAATTTCTGCCTTTTTGCCCCACAATAAGAAAAATTTCTGCCTTTTTTCCCTAAAATAAGTGAAATTTCTGCAATTTTGGCCCAAAAAATTGAAATTTCTGCAATTTTGTCCCAAAATAAGAGAAATTTCTTAAATTTTGCCCCAAAATAAGTGGAATTTCTGAGTTTTGCCCCAAAATAAAGAGAATTTCTGTCTTTTTGCCCCAATATATAGGGAATTTCTGCCTTTTTGCCCCACAATTAGGGGAATTTCTGCAATTTTGCTCCAAAATACGGGAAATTTCTGTTTTTTTGCCCGAAAATAAGGGGAATGTTTACCTTTTGCCACAAAAAAGGAAAATTTCTTCATTTTTGCCACAAAATAAGAGGAATTTCTGCCTTTTTACGTCAAAATAAGTGAAATTTCTGCCTTTTTACTCAAAAATATACGGAATTTCTGTATTTTTGCCCCAAAATAAATGCAATTTTTGAATTTTGCCCTGAAATAAGTGAAATTTCTTCAATTATGCCTCAAAATAAGGGAAATTTCTGCCTTTGTGCCACAAAATAAGGGGAATTTCTGACTTTTTGCCCCAAAATAGGGGAAATTTCTGCCTTTTTGCCTCCAAATAAGGAGAATTTCAGCCTTTTTACCTCAAAATAAGGTGAATTTCTGCATTTTCGCCACAAAATATTAGGAATTTCTGCTATTTTGCTCCAAACTAAAAAAAATTCTGCCTTTTTTCCCTGAAATAAGTGAAATATCTGTTATTTTGCCCCTAAATAAGGGGAATTTCTGTCTTTTTGCCTAATAATAAGGGAAATCTCTGCATTTTTGCCCTAAAATATGGGGAATTTCTGTATTTTTGCCCCAAAATAAAGAAATTTTCTGCAATTTTGTACCAAAATAAAAGTAATTTCTGCCTTTTTGCCCCAAAATAAGAGAAATTTCTGCGTTTTTTCCCTGAAATAAGTGAAATTTCTGTAATTTTGCCCCAAAATAAGGGAGATTTCTGCAATTTTGCCCCATAATAATGGACATTTCTGGAATTTTGCCCCAAAATAAGAAGAATTTCTGACTTTTTGCCCTGAAATAAGGAGAATTTCTGTCTTTTTGCCCCAAAATAATGTGAATTTCTGCATTTTCCCTCAAAATTAGGGGAATAAGTGCAATTTTGCTTCAAAATACGGGGAATTTTTTTTTTTATTGCACCAAAATAAAAGGAATTTCTGCATTTTTGCACCAATATAAGGGGAATTTCTGAAATTTTGCTCCAAAATACGGGGAATTTTTGCCTTATTGCCGGAAATAAAGTGGAATTTCTGCCTTTTTGCCCTGAAATATTTTAAATTTCCGCAATTTTACCCCAAAATAAGGGGAATCTCTGTTTTGGGCCCCAAAATTAGGAGAATTTCTGCTTTTTGCCCCAAATTAAGGCAAATTTCTGACTTTTTGCCCTGAAATAAGTGAAATTTCTGCAATTTTGCCCCAAAATAAGGGGAATTTCATCATTTTCCCTTCAAATAAGGGGAATTTCTGCCTTTTTGCCACAAAATATGGGGAATTTCTGCCTTATTGCCCCCAAATAAGGAAAATTTTTGCTTTTCTGCCCCAATAATTGGAATTTCTGCCTTTTTGCCACAAAGTAAAGGGAATTTCTGCCTTTTTGCCCCAAATTAACGGGAATTTCAGCCTTTTTACCCCAAAATAAGGGGAATTTCTGCCTTTTGCCCAAAATATGGGGAATTTCTGACTTTTTGTTCCAAAATAAGAAAAATTTCTTCAATTTTGTACCAAAATAAAAGAAATTTCTGCTTTTTGCCCCAAAATAACAGTAATTTCTGACTATTTGCCCTGAAATAAATGAAATTTCTGCAATTTTGCCCGAAAATAATGGAAATTTGTGCCTTTTTGCCCCAAAATGAGGGGAATTTCTGCCTTTTAACCCCAAAATATGGGGAATTTCAGCATTTTACCTCAAAATAAGGGGAATTTCAGCCTTTTTGCACCAAAATATGAAGAATTTCTGCCTTTTTGACACAAAATAAGAAAAATTTCTGCAATTTTGTACCAAAATAAAAGAAATTTCTAAAATTTTGCCCCAAAATAAGGGAAATTTCTGATTTTTGCCCCGAAATAAGGAGAATTTCTGTTTTTTTGCCCCCCAAAAAAGGGAATTTCTGCCTTTTTGCCCCAAAATTAGGGGAGTTTCTGCAATTTTGCTTCAAAATACAGGGAATTTCTGCCTCTTTTCCCGAAAATAAGGGGAACTTCTGCCGATTTGCCCCAAATAAAGGGAATTTCTGCATTTTTGCCCCAATATTTAGGGAATTTCTGCAATTTTGCTTTAAAATACGGGGAATTTCTGCCTTTTTGCCCAAAATTAAGGGGATTTTCTTCCTTTTTGCCCCCAAACAAGGGAAATTTCTGCAATTTTATCCCAAAATAAAAGGAATTTCTGCCTTTATGCCCTCAAATAACGGGAATTTCTGCCTTTTTGCCCTGAAATATGTGAAACGTCTGCAATTTTACCCCAAAATGAGGTGAATTTCTACCTTTTTGCCCAAAAATAATGGGAATTTCTGCCTTTTTGCCCCAAAATATGAAAAATTTTTGCGTTTTTTCTCTGAAATATGTGAAATTTCTGAAATTTTGCCTTCTAATAAAAGAAATTGCTGCAATTTTTCCCCATAATAAAGGATTTTTTTGCAATTTTGCCCCAAAATAAAGGGAATTTCTGTTTTTTGTCCCCAAATAAGGGAAATTTCTGCAAATTTGCCCTAAATTAAGAGGAATTTTTGCCTTTTGCCCCAAAATAAGGAGAATTTCTGCCTTTTTTGCCCCAAAACAAAGAAGATTACTGCATGTTTTACGCCAAAACTAGGTGAATTTCTGCAATTTTGCTCCAAAATACGGGGATTTTCTGCTTTTTTCACAGAAAATAAGGGGATTTTCTGCCATTTTGCCGCGAAATAAGTGAAATTTCTGCAGTTTTACCCCAAAATAAGGGGAATTTCTGCCTTTTTGCCCCAAAATTAGGGGAATTTTTGCAATTTTGCTCTAAAATACGGGGAATTTCTGCCTATTTGCCCGAAAATAAAGGGAATGTATACCTTTTTGCCATAAAAAGGGAAATTTCTTCATTTTTACCCCAAAATAAAAGGATTTTCCGCCTTTTTGACTCAAAATAAGTGCAATTTCTGACTTTTTTTCAAAAATAAATGGAATTTCTGTCTTTTTGCCCCAAAATAAGGGGAATTTCTGACTTTTTGCCCTGAAATAAGTTAAATTTCAAAAAATTTTCCCCAAAATAATTGAAATTTCTGCAGTTTTGCCCCAAAATAAGGGGAATTTCTGTATTTTTGCCCCAAAATAAGGGAAATTTCTGCCTTTTAACCTCAAAATAAGGGGAATTTCTGCATTTTTTGCCACAAAATATAAGGAATTTCTGCCTTTTTGCCTCACAATAAGAAAAATTTCTGCCTTTTTTCCCTGAAATAAGTGAAATTTCTGCAATTTTGGCCCAAAAAATTGAAATTTCTGCAATTTTGTCCCAAAATAAGAGAAATTTCTTGAATTTTGCCCCAAAATAAGTGAAATTTCTGAGTTTTGCCCCAAAATAAAGAGAATTTCTGTCTTTTTGCCCCAACATATAGGGAATTTCTGCCTTTTTGCCCCACAATTAGGGGAATTTCTGCAATTTTGCTCCTAAATATGGGAAATTTCTGTTTTTTTGCCCGAAAATTAGGGGAATGTTTACCTTTTGCCACAAAAAAAGAGAAATTTCTTCATTTTTGCCCCAAAATAAGAGAAATTTCTGCCTTTTTACGTCAAAATAAGTGAAATTTCTGCCTTTTTACTCAAAAATATACGGAATTTCTGTATTTTTGCCCCAAAATAAATGCAATTTTTGAATTTTGCCCTGAAATAAGTGAAATTTCTCCAATTATGCCTCAAAATAAGGGAAATTTCTGCCTTTGTGCCACAAAATAAGGGGAATTTCTGACTTTTTGCCCCAAAATAGGGGAAATTTCTGCCTTTTTGCCACCAAATAAGGAGAATTTCAGCCTTTTTACCTCAAAATAAGGTGAATTTCTGCATTTTCGCCACAAAATATTAGGAATTTCTGCTATTTTGCTCCAAACTAAAAAAATTTCTGCCTTTTTTCCCTGAAATAAGTGAAATATCTGTTATTTTGCCCCTAAATAAGGGGAATTTCTGTCTTTTTGCCTAATAATAAGGGGAATCTGCATTTTTGCCCTAAAATATGGGGAATTTCTGTATTTTTGCCCCAAAATAAAAAAATTTTCTGCAATTTTGTACAAAAATAAAAGTAATTTCTGCCTTTTTGCCCCAAAATAAGAGAAATTTCTGCGTTTTTTCCCTGAAATAAGTGAAATTTCTGTAATTTTGCCCCAAAATAAGGGAGATTTCTGCAATTTTGCCCCAAAATAATGGACATTTCTGGAATTTTGCCCCAAAATAAGAAGAATTTCTGACTTTTTGCCCTGAAATAAGGAGAATTTCTGTCTTTTTGCCCCAAAATAATGTGAATTTCTGCATTTTCCCTCAAAATTAGGGGAATATGTGCAATTTTGCTTCAAAATACGGGGAATTTTTTTTTTATTGCACCAAAATAAAAGGAATTTCTGCATTTTTGCACCAATATAAGGGGAATTTCTGAAATTTTGCTCCAAAATACGGGGAATTTTTGCCTTATTGCCGGAAATAAAGTGGAATTTCTGCCTTTTTGCCCTGAAATATTTTAAATTTCCGCAATTTTACCCCAAAATAAGGGGAATCTCTGTTTTGGGCCCCAAAATTAGGAGAATTTCTGCTTTTTGCCCCAAATTAAGGCAAATTTCTGACTTTTTGCCCTGAAATAAGTGAAATTTCTGCAATTTTGCCCCAAAATAAGGGGAATTTCATCATTTTCCCTTCAAATAAGGGGAATTTCTGCCTTTTTGCCACAAAATATGGGGAATTTCTGCCTTATTGCCCCCAAATAAGGAAAATTTTTGCTTTTCTGCCCCAATAATTGGAATTTCTGCCTTTTTGCCACAAAGTAAAGGGAATTTCTGCCTTTTTGCCTCAAATTAACGGGAATTTCAGCCTTTTTACCCCAAAATAAGGGGAATTTCTGCCTTTTGCCTAAAATATGGGGAATTTCTGACTTTTTGTTCCAAAATAAGGAAAATTTCTTCAAATTTGTACCAAAATAAAAGAAATTTCTGCTTTTTGCCCCAAAATAACAGTAATTTCTGACTATTTGCCCTGAAATAAATGAAATTTCTGCAATTTTGCCCGAAAAAAATGGAAATTTGTGCCTTTTTGCCCCACAATGAGGGGAATTTCTGCCTTTTAACCCCAAAATATGGGGAATTTCAGCATTTTACCTCAAAATAAGGGGAATTTCAGCCTTTTTGCACCAAAATATGAAGAATTTCTGCCTTTTTGACACAAAATAAAAAAAATTTCTGCAATTCTGTACCAAAATAAAAGAAATTTTTAAAATTTTGCCCCAAAATAAGGGAAATTTCTGATTTTTGCCCCGAAATAAGGAGAATTTCTGTTTTTTTGCCCGCCAAAAAAGGGAATTTCTGCCTTTTTGCCCCAAAATTAGGGGAGTTTCTGCAATTTTGCTTCAAAATACAGGGATTTTCTGCCTCTTTTCCCGAAAATAAGGGGAACTTCTGCCGATTTGCCCCAAATAAAGGGAATTTCTGCATTTTTGCCCCAATATTTAGGGAATTTCTGCAATTTTGCTTTAAAATACGGGGAATTTCTGCCTTTTTGCCCAAAATTAAGGGGATTTTCTTCCTTTTTGCCCCCAAACAAGGGAAATTTCTGCAATTTTATCCCAAAATAAAAGGAATTTCTGTCTTTATGCCCTCAAATAACGGGAATTTCTGCCTTTTTGCCCTGAAATATGTGAAACGTCTGCAATTTTACCCCAAAATGAGGTGAATTTCTACCTTTTTGCCCAAAATAATGGGAATTTCTGCCTTTTTGCCCCAAAATATGAAAAATTTTTGCTTTTTTTCTCTGAAATATGTGAAATTTCTGAAATTTTGCCTTCTAATAAAAGAAATTGCTGCAATTTTTCCCCATAATAAAGGATTTTTTTGCAATTTTGCCCCAAAATAAAGGGAATTTCTGTTTTTTGTCCCCAAATAAGGGAAATTTCTGCAAATTTGCCCTAAATTAAGAGGAATTTTTGCCTTTTGCCCCAAAATAAGGAGAATTTCTGCCTTTTTTGCCCCAAAACAAAGAAGATTACTGCATGTTTTACGCCAAAACTAGGTGAATTTCTGCAATTTTGCTCCAAAATACGGGGATTTTCTGCTTTTTTCACAGAAAATAAGGGGATTTTCTGCCATTTTGCCGCGAAATAAGTGAAATTTCTGCAGTTTTACCCCAAAATAAGGGGAATTTCTGCCTTTTTGCCCCAAAATTAGGGGAATTTTTGCAATTTTGCTCTAAAATACGGGGAATTTCTGCCTATTTGCCCGAAAATAAAGGGAATGTATACCTTTTTGCCATAAAAAGGGAAATTTCTTCATTTTTACCCCAAAATAAAAGGATTTTCCGCCTTTTTGACTCAAAATAAGTGCAATTTCTGACTTTTTTCCAAAAATAAATGGAATTTCTGTCTTTTTGCCCCAAAATAAGGGGAATTTCTGACTTTTTGCCCTGAAATAAGTTAAATTTCAAAAAATTTTCCCCAAAATAATTGAAATTTCTGCAGTTTTGCCCCAAAATAAGGGGAATTTCTGTATTTTTGCCCCAAAATAAGGGAAATTTCTGCCTTTTAACCTCAAAATAAGGGGAATTTCTGCATTTTTTGCCACAAAATATAAGGAATTTCTGCCTTTTTGCCTCACAATAAGAAAAATTTCTGCCTTTTTTCCCTGAAATAAGTGAAATTTCTGCAATTTTGGCCCAAAAAATTGAAATTTCTGCAATTTTGTCCCAAAATAAGAGAAATTTCTTGAATTTTGCCCCAAAATAAGTGAAATTTCTGAGTTTTGCCCCAAAATAAAGAGAATTTCTGTCTTTTTGCCCCAACATATAGGGAATTTCTGCCTTTTTGCCCCACAATTAGGGGAATTTCTGCAATTTTGCTCCTAAATATGGGAAATTTCTGTTTTTTTGCCCGAAAATTAGGGGAATGTTTACCTTTTGCCACAAAAAAAGAGAAATTTCTTCATTTTTGCCCCAAAATAAGAGAAATTTCTGCCTTTTTACGTCAAAATAAGTGAAATTTCTGCCTTTTTACTCAAAAATATACGGAATTTCTGTATTTTTGCCCCAAAATAAATGCAATTTTTGAATTTTGCCCTGAAATAAGTGAAATTTCTCCAATTATGCCTCAAAATAAGGGAAATTTCTGCCTTTGTGCCACAAAATAAGGGGAATTTCTGACTTTTTGCCCCAAAATAGGGGAAATTTCTGCCTTTTTGCCACCAAATAAGGAGAATTTCAGCCTTTTTACCTCAAAATAAGGTGAATTTCTGCATTTTCGCCACAAAATATTAGGAATTTCTGCTATTTTGCTCCAAACTAAAAAAATTTCTGCCTTTTTTCCCTGAAATAAGTGAAATATCTGTTATTTTGCCCCTAAATAAGGGGAATTTCTGTCTTTTTGCCTAATAATAAGGGGAATCTGCATTTTTGCCCTAAAATATGGGGAATTTCTGTATTTTTGCCCCAAAATAAAAAAATTTTCTGCAATTTTGTACAAAAATAAAAGTAATTTCTGCCTTTTTGCCCCAAAATAAGAGAAATTTCTGCGTTTTTTCCCTGAAATAAGTGAAATTTCTGTAATTTTGCCCCAAAATAAGGGAGATTTCTGCAATTTTGCCCCAAAATAATGGACATTTCTGGAATTTTGCCCCAAAATAAGAAGAATTTCTGACTTTTTGCCCTGAAATAAGGAGAATTTCTGTCTTTTTGCCCCAAAATAATGTGAATTTCTGCATTTTCCCTCAAAATTAGGGGAATATGTGCAATTTTGCTTCAAAATACGGGGAATTTTTTTTTTATTGCACCAAAATAAAAGGAATTTCTGCATTTTTGCACCAATATAAGGGGAATTTCTGAAATTTTGCTCCAAAATACGGGGAATTTTTGCCTTATTGCCGGAAATAAAGTGGAATTTCTGCCTTTTTGCCCTGAAATATTTTAAATTTCCGCAATTTTACCCCAAAATAAGGGGAATCTCTGTTTTGGGCCCCAAAATTAGGAGAATTTCTGCTTTTTGCCCCAAATTAAGGCAAATTTCTGACTTTTTGCCCTGAAATAAGTGAAATTTCTGCAATTTTGCCCCAAAATAAGGGGAATTTCATCATTTTCCCTTCAAATAAGGGGAATTTCTGCCTTTTTGCCACAAAATATGGGGAATTTCTGCCTTATTGCCCCCAAATAAGGAAAATTTTTGCTTTTCTGCCCCAATAATTGGAATTTCTGCCTTTTTGCCACAAAGTAAAGGGAATTTCTGCCTTTTTGCCTCAAATTAACGGGAATTTCAGCCTTTTTACCCCAAAATAAGGGGAATTTCTGCCTTTTGCCTAAAATATGGGGAATTTCTGACTTTTTGTTCCAAAATAAGGAAAATTTCTTCAAATTTGTACCAAAATAAAAGAAATTTCTGCTTTTTGCCCCAAAATAACAGTAATTTCTGACTATTTGCCCTGAAATAAATGAAATTTCTGCAATTTTGCCCGAAAAAAATGGAAATTTGTGCCTTTTTGCCCCACAATGAGGGGAATTTCTGCCTTTTAACCCCAAAATATGGGGAATTTCAGCATTTTACCTCAAAATAAGGGGAATTTCAGCCTTTTTGCACCAAAATATGAAGAATTTCTGCCTTTTTGACACAAAATAAAAAAAATTTCTGCAATTCTGTACCAAAATAAAAGAAATTTTTAAAATTTTGCCCCAAAATAAGGGAAATTTCTGATTTTTGCCCCGAAATAAGGAGAATTTCTGTTTTTTTGCCCGCCAAAAAAGGGAATTTCTGCCTTTTTGCCCCAAAATTAGGGGAGTTTCTGCAATTTTGCTTCAAAATACAGGGATTTTCTGCCTCTTTTCCCGAAAATAAGGGGAACTTCTGCCGATTTGCCCCAAATAAAGGGAATTTCTGCATTTTTGCCCCAATATTTAGGGAATTTCTGCAATTTTGCTTTAAAATACGGGGAATTTCTGCCTTTTTGCCCAAAATTAAGGGGATTTTCTTCCTTTTTGCCCCCAAACAAGGGAAATTTCTGCAATTTTATCCCAAAATAAAAGGAATTTCTGTCTTTATGCCCTCAAATAACGGGAATTTCTGCCTTTTTGCCCTGAAATATGTGAAACGTCTGCAATTTTACCCCAAAATGAGGTGAATTTCTACCTTTTTGCCCAAAATAATGGGAATTTCTGCCTTTTTGCCCCAAAATATGAAAAATTTTTGCTTTTTTTCTCTGAAATATGTGAAATTTCTGAAATTTTGCCTTCTAATAAAAGAAATTGCTGCAATTTTTCCCCATAATAAAGGATTTTTTTGCAATTTTGCCCCAAAATAAAGGGAATTTCTGTTTTTTGTCCCCAAATAAGGGAAATTTCTGCAAATTTGCCCTAAATTAAGAGGAATTTTTGCCTTTTGCCCCAAAATAAGGAGAATTTCTGCCTTTTTTGCCCCAAAACAAAGAAGATTACTGCATGTTTTACGCCAAAACTAGGTGAATTTCTGCAATTTTGCTCCAAAATACGGGGATTTTCTGCTTTTTTCACAGAAAATAAGGGGATTTTCTGCCATTTTGCCGCGAAATAAGTGAAATTTCTGCAGTTTTACCCCAAAATAAGGGGAATTTCTGCCTTTTTGCCCCAAAATTAGGGGAATTTTTGCAATTTTGCTCTAAAATACGGGGAATTTCTGCCTATTTGCCCGAAAATAAAGGGAATGTATACCTTTTTGCCATAAAAAGGGAAATTTCTTCATTTTTACCCCAAAATAAAAGGATTTTCCGCCTTTTTGACTCAAAATAAGTGCAATTTCTGACTTTTTTCCAAAAATAAATGGAATTTCTGTCTTTTTGCCCCAAAATAAGGGGAATTTCTGACTTTTTGCCCTGAAATAAGTTAAATTTCAAAAAATTTTCCCCAAAATAATTGAAATTTCTGCAGTTTTGCCCCAAAATAAGGGGAATTTCTGTATTTTTGCCCCCAAATAAGGGAAATTTCTGCCTTTTAACCTCAAAATAAGGGGAATTTCTGCATTTTTTGCCACAAAATATAAGGAATTTCTGCCTTTTTGCCCCACAATAAGAAAAATTTCTGCCTTTTTTCCCTAAAATAAGTGAAATTTCTGCAATTTTGGCCCAAAAATTGAAATTTCTGCAATTTTGTCCCAAAATAAGAGAAATTTCTTAAATTTTGCCCCAAAATAAGTGGAATTTCTGAGTTTTGCCCCAAAATAAAGAGAATTTCTGTCTTTTTGCCCCAATATATAGGGAATTTCTGCCTTTTTGCCCCACAATTAGGGGAATTTCTGCAATTTTGCTCCAAAATACGGGAAATTTCTGTTTTTTTGCCCGAAAATAAGGGGAATGTTTACCTTTTGCCACAAAAAAGGAAAATTTCTTCATTTTTGCCACAAAATAAGAGGAATTTCTGCCTTTTTACTCAAAAATATACGGAATTTCTGTATTTTTGCCCCAAAATAAATGCAATTTTTGAATTTTGCCCTGAAATAAGTGAAATTTCTTCAATTATGCCTCAAAATAAGGGAAATTTCTGCCTTTGTGCCACAAAATAAGGGGAATTTCTGACTTTTTGCCCCAAAATAGGGGAAATTTCTGCCTTTTTGCCTCCAAATAAGGAGAATTTCAGCCTTTTTACCTCAAAATAAGGTGAATTTCTGCATTTTCGCCACAAAATATTAGGAATTTCTGCTATTTTGCTCCAAACTAAAAAAATTTCTGCCTTTTTTCCCTGAAATAAGTGAAATATCTGTTATTTTGCCCCTAAATAAGGGGAATTTCTGTCTTTTTGCCTAATAATAAGGGAAATCTCTGCATTTTTGCCCTAAAATATGGGAAATTTCTGTATTTTTGCCCCAAAATAAAGAAATTTTCTGCAATTTTGTACCAAAATAAAAGTAATTTCTGCCTTTTTGCCCCAAAATAAGAGAAATTTCTGCGATTTTTCCCTGAAATAAGTGAAATTTCTGTAATTTTGCCCCAAAATAAGGGAGATTTCTGCAATTTTTCCCTATAATAATGGACATTTCTGGAATTTTGCCCCAAAATAAGAAGAATTTCTGACTTTTTGCCCTGAAATAAGGAGAATTTCTGTCTTTTTGCCCCAAAATAATGTGAATTTCTGCATTTTCCCTCAAAATTAGGGGAATAAGTGCAATTTTGCTTCAAAATACGGGGAATTTTTTTTTTTATTGCACCAAAATAAAAGGAATTTCTGCATTTTTGCACCAATATAAGGGGAATTTCTGAAATTTTGCTCCAAAATACGGGGAATTTTTGCCTTATTGCCGGAAATAATGTGGAATTTCTGCCTTTTTGCCCTGAAATATTTTAAATTTCCGCAATTTTACCCCAAAATAAGGGGAATCTCTGTTTTGGGCCCCAAAATTAGGAGAATTTCTGCTTTTTGCCCCAAATTAAGGCAAATTTCTGACTTTTTGCCCTGAAATAAGTGAAATTTCTGCAATTTTGCCCCAAAATAAGGGGAATTTCATCATTTTCCCTTCAAATAAGGGGAATTTCTGCCTTTTTGCCACAAAATATGGGGAATTTCTGCCTTATTGCCCCCAAATAAGGAAAATTTTTGCTTTTCTGCCCCAATAATTGGAATTTCTGCCTTTTTGCCACAAAGTAAAGGGAATTTCTGCCTTTTTGCCCCAAATTAACGGGAATTTCAGCCTTTTTACCCCAAAATAAGGGGAATTTCTGCCTTTTGCCCAAAATATGGGGAATTTCTGACTTTTTGTTCCAAAATAAGAAAAATTTCTTCAATTTTGTACCAAAATAAAAGAAATTTCTGCTTTTTGCCCCAAAATAACAGTAATTTCTGACTATTTGCCCTGAAATAAATGAAATTTCTGCAATTTTGCCCGAAAATAATGGAAATTTGTGCCTTTTTGCCCCAAAATGAGGGGAATTTCTGCCTTTTAACCCCAAAATATGGGGAATTTCAGCATTTTACCTCAAAATAAGGGGAATTTCAGCCTTTTTGCACCAAAATATGAAGAATTTCTGCCTTTTTGACACAAAATAAGAAAAATTTCTGCAATTTTGTACCAAAATAAAAGAAATTTCTAAAATTTTGCCCCAAAATAAGGGAAATTTCTGATTTTTGCCCCGAAATAAGGAGAATTTCTGTTTTTTTGCCCCCCAAAAAAGGGAATTTCTGCCTTTTTGCCCCAAAATTAGGGGAGTTTCTGCAATTTTGCTTCAAAATACAGGGAATTTCTGCCTCTTTTCCCGAAAATAAGGGGAACTTCTGCCGATTTGCCCCAAATAAAGGGAATTTCTGCATTTTTGCCCCAATATTTAGGGAATTTCTGCAATTTTGCTTTAAAATACGGGGAATTTCTGCCTTTTTGCCCAAAATTAAGGGGATTTTCTTCCTTTTTGCCCCCAAACAAGGGAAATTTCTGCAATTTTATCCCAAAATAAAAGGAATTTCTGCCTTTATGCCCTCAAATAACGGGAATTTCTGCCTTTTTGCCCTGAAATATGTGAAACGTCTGCAATTTTACCCCAAAATGAAGTGAATTTCTACCTTTTTGCCCAAAAATAATGGGAATTTCTTCCTTTTTGCCCCAAAATATGAAAAATTTTTGCTTTTTTTCTCTGAAATATGTGAAATTTCTGAAATTTTGCCTTATAATAAAAGAAATTGCTGCAATTTTTCCCCATAATAAAGGATTTTTTTGCAATTTTGCCCCAAAATAAAGGGAATTTCTGTTTTTTGTCCCCAAATAAGGGAAATTTCTGCAAATTTGCCCTAAATTAAGGGGAATTTCTGCCTTTTGCTCCAAAATAAGGAGAATTTCTGCCTTTTTTGCACCAAAACAAAAAAGATTACTGCATGTTTTACGCCAAAACTAGGTGAATTTCTGCAATTTTGCTCCAAAATACGGGGATTTTCTGCCTTTTTCACAGAAAATAAGAGGATTTTCTGCCATTTTGCCGCGAAATAAGTGAAATTTCTGGAGTTTTACCCCAAAATAAGGGGATTTTCTGCCTTTTTGCCCCAAAATAAGGGGAATTTTTGCAATTTTGCTCTAAAATACGGGGAATTTCTGCCTTTTTGCCCGAAAATAAAGGGAATGTATACCTTTTTGCCATAAAAAGGGAAATTTCTTCATTTTTACACCAAAATAAAAGGATTTTCCGCCTTTTTGACTCAAAATAAGTGCAATTTCTGACATTTTGCAAAAATAAATGGAATTTCTGTCTTTTTGCCACAAAATAAGGGGAATTTCTGACTTTTTGCCCTGAAATAAGTTAAATTTCAAAAAATTTTGCCCAAAATAATTGAAATTTCTGCAGTTTTGCCCCAAAATAAGGGGAATTTCTGTATTTATGCCCCAAAATAAGGGAAATTTATGCCTTTTAACCTCAAAATAAGGGGAATTTCTGCATTTTTTGCCACAAAATATAAGGAATTTCTGCCTTTTTGCCTCACAATAAGAAAAATTTCTGCCTTTTTTCCCTGAAATAAGTGAAATTTCTGCAATTTTGGCCCAAAAAATTGAAATTTCTGCAATTTTGTCCCAAAATAAGAGAAATTTCTTGAATTTTGCCCCAAAATGAGTGGAATTTCTGAGTTTTGCCCCAAAATAAAGAGAATTTCTGTCTTTTTGCCCCAACATATAGGGAATTTCTGCCTTTTTGCCCCACAATTAGGGGAATTTCTGCAATTTTGCTCCTAAATACGGGAAATTTCTGTTTTTTTGCCCGAAAATTAGGGGAATGTTTACCTTTTGCCACAAAAAAAGAGAAATTTCTTCATTTTTGCCCCAAAATAAGAGGAATTTATGCCTTTTTACGTCAAAATAAGTGAAATTTCTGCCTTTTTACTCAAAAATATACGGAATTTCTGTATTTTTGCCCCAAAATAAATGCAATTTTTGAATTTTGCCCTGAAATAAGTGAAATTTCTCCAATTATGCCTCAAAATAAGGGAAATTTCTGCCTTTGTGCCACAAAATAAGGGGAATTTCTGACTTTTTGCCCTAAAATAGGGGAAATTTCTGCCTTTTTGCCACCAAATAAGGAGAATTTCAGCCTTTTTACCTCAAAATAAGGTGAATTTCTGCATTTTCGCCACAAAATATTAGGAATTTCTGCTATTTTGCTCCAAACTAAAAAAATTTCTGCCTTTTTTCCCTGAAATAAGTGAAATATCTGTTATTTTGCCCCTAAATAAGGGGAATTTCTGTCTTTTTGCCTAATAATAAGGGGAATCTCTGCATTTTTGCTCTAAAATATGGGGAATTTCTGTATTTTTGCCCCAAAATAAAGAAATTTTCTGCAATTTTGTACCAAAATAAAAGTAATTTCTGCCTTTTTGCCCGAAAATAAGAGAAATTTCTGCGTTTTTTCCCTGAAATAAGTGAAATTTCTGTAATTTTGCCCCAAAATAAGGGAGATTTCTGCAATTTTGCCCCAAAATAATGGACATTTCTGGAATTTTGCCCGAAAATAAGAAGAATTTCTGACTTTTTGCCCTGAAATAAGGAGAATTTCTGTCTTTTTGCCCCAAAATAATGTGAATTTCTGCATTTTCCCTCAAAATTAGGGGAATATGTGCAATTTTGCTTCAAAATACGGGGAATTTTTTTTTTATTGCACCAAAATAAAAGGAATTTCTGCATTTTTGCACCAATATAAGGGGAATTTCTGAAATTTTGCTCCAAAATACGGGGAATTTTTGCCTTATTGCTTGAAATAAAGTGGAATTTCTGCCTTTTTGCCCTGAAATATTTTAAATTTCCGCAATTTTACCCCAAAATAAGGGGAATCTCTGTTTTGGGTCCCAAAATTAGGAGAATTTCTACTTTTTGCCCCAAATTAAGGCAAATTTCTGACTTTTTGCCCTGAAATAAGTGAAATTTCTGCAATTTTGCCCCAAAATAAGGGGAATTTCATCATTTTCCCTTCAAATAAGGGGAATTTCTGCCTTTTTGCCACAAAATATGGGGAATTTCTGCCTTATTGCCCCCAAATAAGGAAAATTTTTGCTTTTCTGCCCCAATAATTGGAATTTCTGCCTTTTTGCCACAAAGTAAAGGGAATTTCTGCCTTTTTGCCTCAAATTAACGGGAATTTCAGGCTTTTTACCCCAAAATAAGGGGAATTTCTGCCTTTTGCCCAAAATATGAAGAATTTCTGCCTTTTTGACACAAAATAAGAAAAATTTCTGCAATTCTGTACCAAAATAAAAGAAATTTCTAAAATTTTGCCCCAAAATAAGGGAAATTTCTGATTTTTGCCCCGAAATAAGGAGAATTTCTGTTTTTTTGCCCCCCAAAAAAGGGAATTTCTGCCTTTTTGCCCCAAAATTAGGGGAGTTTCTGCAATTTTGCTTCAAAATACAGGGAATTTCTGCCTCTTTTCCCGAAAATAAGGGGAACTTCTGCCGATTTGACCCAAATAAAGGGAATTTCTGCATTTTTGCCCAAAATTAAGGGGATTTTCTTCTTTTTTGCCCCCAAACAAGGGAAATTTCTGCAATTTTATCCCAAAATAAAAGGAATTTCTGCCTTTATGCCCTCAAATAACGAGAATTTCTGCCTTTTTGCCCTGAAATATGTGAAACGTCTGCAATTTTACCCCAAAATGAGGTGAATTTCTACCTTTTTGCCCAAAAATAATGGGAATTTCTGCCTTTTTGCCCCAAAATATGAAAAATTTTTGCTTTTTTTCTCTGAAATATGTGAAATTTATGAAATTTTGCCTTATAATAAAAGAAATTGCTGCAATTTTTCCCCATAATAAAGGATTTTTTTGCAATTTTGCCCCAAAATAAACAGAATTTCTGTTATTTGTCCCCAAATAAGGGAAATTTCTGCAAATTTGCCCTAAATTAAGGGGAATTTCCGACTTTTGCCCCAAAATAAGGAGAATTTCTGCCTTTTTTGCCCCAAAACAAAGGAGATTACTGCATGTTTTACGCCAAAACTAGGTGAATTTCTGCAATTTTGCTCCAAAATACGGGGATTTTCTGCATTTTTCACAGAAAATAAGGGGATTTTCTGCCATTTTGCCGCGAAATAAGTGAAATTTCTGCAGTTTTACTACAAAATAAGGGGAATTTCTGCCTTTTTGCCCCAAAATTACGGGAATTTTTGCAATTTTGCTCTAAAATACGGGGAATTTCTGCCTTTTTGCCCGAAAATAAAGGGAATGTATACCTTTTTGCCATAAAAAGGGAAATTTCTTCATTTTTACCCCAAAATAAAAGGATTTTCGGCCTTTTTGACTCAAAATAAGTGCAATTTCTGACTTTTTTCCAAAAATAAATGGAATTTCTGTCTTTTTGCCCCAAAATAAGGGGAATTTCTGACTTTTTGCCCTGAAATAAGTTAAATTTCAAAAAATTCTCCCCAAAATAATTGAAATTTCTGCAGTTTTGCCCCAAAATAAGGGTAATTTCTGTATTTTTGCCCCAAAATAAGGGAAATTTATGCCATTTAACCTCAAAATAAGGGGAATTTCTGCATTTTTTGCCACAAAATATAAGGAATTTCTGCCTTTTTGCCCCATAATAAGAAAAATTTCTGCCTTTTTTCCCTAAAATAAGTGAAATTTCTACAATTTTGGCCCAAAAAATTGAAATTTCTGCAATTTTGTCCCAAAATAAGAGAAATTTCTTAAATTTTGCCCCAAAATAAGTGGAATTTCTGAGTTTTGCCCCAAAATAAAGAGAATTTCTGTCTTTTTGCCCCAACATATAGGGAATTTCTGCCTTTTTGCCCCACAATTAGGGGAATTTCTGCAATTTTGCTCCAAAATACGGGGAATTTCTGTTTTTTTGCCCGAAAATAAGGGGAATGTTTACCTTTTGCCACAAAAAAGGAAAATTTCTTCATTTTTGCCCCAAAATAAGAGGAATTTCTGCCTTTTTACGTCAAAATAAGTGAAATTTCTGCCTTTTTACTCAAAAATATACGGAATTTCTGTATTTTTGCCCCAAAATAAATGCAATTTTTGAATTTTGCCCTGAAATAAGTGAAATTTCTCCAATTATGCCTCAAAATAAGGGAAATTTCTGCCTTTGTGCCACAAAATAAGGGGAATTTCTGACTTTTTGCCCCAAAATAGGGGAAATTTCTGCCTTTTTGCCACCAAATAAGGAGAATTTCAGCCTTTTTACCTCAAAATAAGGTGAATTTCTGCATTTTCGCCACAAAATAATAGGAATTTCTGCTATTTTGCTCCAAACTAAAAAAATTTCTGCCTTTTTTCCCTGAAATAAGTGAAATATCTGTTATTTTGCCCCTAAATAAGGGGAATTTCTGTCTTTTTGCCTAATAATAAGGGGAATCTGCATTTTTGCCCTAAAATATGGGGAATTTCTGTATTTTTGCCCCAAAATAAAAAAATTTTCTGCAATTTTGTACCAAAATAAAAGTAATTTCTGCCTTTTTGCCCCAAAATAAGAGAAATTTCTGAGTTTTTGCCCTGAAATAAGTGAAATTTCTGTAATTTTGCCCCAAAATAAGGGAGATTTCTGCAATTTTGCCCCAAAATAATGGACATTTCTGGAATTTTGCCCCAAAATAAGAAGAATTTCTGACTTTTTGCCCTGAAATAAGGAGAATTTCTGTCTTTTTGCCCCAAAATAATGTGAATTTCTGCATTTTCCCTCAAAATTAGGGGAATATGTGCAATTTTGCTTCAAAATACGTGGAATTTCTGCCTTATTGCACCAAAATAACGAAAATTTCTGCATTTTTGCACCAATATACGTGGAATTTCTGAAATTTTGCTCCAAAATATGGGGAATTTCTGCCTTATTGCCAGAAATAATGTGGAATTTCTGCCTTTTTGCTCTGAAATATTTGAAATTTCTGCAATTTTACCCCAAAATAAGGGGAATTTCTGTTTTTGGCCCCAAAATTAGGAGAATTTCTGCTTTTTGCCCCAAAATAAGGCAAATTTCTTACTTTTTGCCCTGAAATAAGTGAAATTTCTGCAATTTTGCCCCTAAATAAGGAGAATTTCTGCCTATTTGCCAAAATAAGGGGAATTTCAGCATTTTACCTCCAAATATGGGGAATTTTTGCCTTTTTGCCACAAAATATTGGGAATTTCTGCCTTATTGCCCCCAAATAAAAAAAATTTTTGCTTTTCTGCCCCAATTAACGGGAATTTCTGCCTTTTTTGCCACAAAGTAAAGGAAATTTCTGCCTTTTTGCCCCAAAAAAACGGGAATTTCAGCCTTTTTAAAACAAAATAAGGGGAATTTCTGGCTTTTTGCCCCCAAATAACAGGAATTTCTGCCTTTTTGCCCTGAAATATGTGAAATGTCTGCAATTTTACCCCAAAATAAGGTGAATTTATGCCTTTTTGCCCCAAAATAATGGGAATTTCTGCATTTTTGCCCCAAAATAAGAAAAAATTTTACTTTTTTTCTCTGAAATAAGTGAAATTTCTGCAATTTTGCCTTAAAATAAAAGAAATTTTTGCAATTTTTTCCCAAAATAATTGAAATTTCTGCAATTTTGCCCCAAAATAAGGGGAATTTCTGTATTTTTGCCAAAAAATAAGGGAAATTTCTGCCTTTTTGCCCCCAAATAATGTGAATTTCAGCCTTTTTAACAAAAAATAAATTGTGATTTCTGCATTTTTGCCACAAAATATTAGGAATATCTGCATTTTTGCTCCAAAATGAGGAAAATTTCTGCCTTTCTTGGCTGAAATAAGGGAAATTTCTGCAATTTTGCCCCAAAATAAGTGAAATTTCTGCAATTTTGCCCCAAAATAAGGGAAATTTCTGGAATTTTGCCCCAAAATAAGTGGAATTTCTGAGTTTTGCCCCAAAATAAGGAGAATTTCTGTCTTTTTGCCTCAACAAATAGGGAATTTCTGCTTTTGCCCCACAACTAGGGGAATTTCTGCAATTTTGCTCCAAAATACAGGGAATTTCTGCATTTTTCCCAAAAATAAAGGGAATGTATACATTTTGCCATAAAAAAGGAAATTTCTTCATTTTTGACCCAAAATAAAAGGAATTTCTGCCTTTTTACCTCAAAATAAGTGAAATTTCTGCCTTTTTACCCAAAAATAAACGGAATTTCTGTCTTTCTGCCCCAAAATAAAAGGAATTTTTGAATTATGCCATGAAATTAGTGAAATTTCTGCAATTTTGCCCTAAAATAAAAGAAATTTCTGCCTTTGTGCGACAAAATAAGGGGAATTTCTGTCTTTTTGCCCCAAAATAGGAGAAATTTCTACCTTTTTGCCCCTAAATGAGGGGAATTTCAGCCTTTTTACCACAAAATAAGTGAAATTTCTGCAATTTTGCCCTAAAATAAAAGAAATTTCTTCCTTTGTGCCACAAAATAAGGGGAATTTCTGTCTTTTTGCCTCAAAATAGGGAAAATTTCTGCCTTTTTGCCCCTAAATAAGAGGAATTTCAGCCTTTTTACAACAAAATAAGTGAAATTTCTGCAATTTTGCCCCAAAATAAGTGAAATTTCTGCAATTTTGCCCCAAAATAAGAAAAATTTCTGGAATTTTGCCCTAAAATAAGTGGAATTTCTTAGTTTTGCCCCAAAATAAGGAGAATTTCTGTCTTTTTGCCCAAACAAATAGGGAATTTCTGCCTTTTTGCCTTACAACTAGGGGAATTTCTGCAATTTTGCTCCAAAATATGGGGAATTTCTGCTTTTTTTCCCGAAAATATGGTAAATGTATACCTTTTGCCACAAAAAAGGGAAATTTCTTAATTTTTGCTTCAAAATAAGAGGAATTTCTGCATTTTTACCTCAAAATAAGTGAAATTTCTGCCTTTTTACCCAAAAATAAATGGAATTTCTGTCTTTTTGCTCCAAAATAAAAGGAATTTTTGAATTATGCCCTTAAATAAGAGAAATTTCTACAATTTTGCCCCAAAATAAGGGAAATTTCTGCCTTTTTGCCACAAAATAAGGGGAATTTCTGCATTTCTGCCACAAAATATTAGGAATTTCTGCCTTTTTGCCCCAAAATAAGGAAAATTTCTGCTTTTTTTTTCATGAAATAAGTGAAATTTCTGCAATTTTGCTCCAAAATAATTGAAATTTCTGCAATTTTGTCCCAAAATAAGGGAAATTTCTGGAATTGTGCCCCAAAATATGTGAAATTTCTGAGTTTAGCCCCAAAATAAGGTTAATTTCTGTCTTTTTTCAACAACATATAGGGAATTTCTGCCTTTTTGCCCCATAATTAGGGTAATTTCTGCAATTTTGCTCCAAAATTCGGGGAATTTCTGCCTTTTTGCACGAAAATAAGGGGAATGTTTACCTTTTGCCAAAAAAAGGGAAATTTCTTCATTTTTGCCCCAAAATAAGAGGAATTTCTGCCTTTTTACCTCAAAATAAGTGAAATTTCTGCCTTTTTACCTAAAAATATATGGAATTTCTGTATTTTTGCCCCAAAATAAAAGGAATTTTTGAATTATGCCCTGAAATAAGTGAAATTTCTGCAATTTTGCTCCAAAATAAGGGAAATTTCTGCCTTTTTGCCACAATATAAGGGGAATTTCTGTCTTTTTGCCCCAAAATTGGGGGAATTTCAGCCTTTTTACCTAATAATAAGAGGAATCTCTGCCTTTTTGCCCTAAAATATGGGGAATTTCTGTATTTTTGCCCCAAAATAAAGAAATTATCTGCAATTTTTTAGCAAAATAATAGTAATTTCTGCCTTTTTGCCCTAAAATAAGAGAAATTTCTGCGTTTTTTTCCCTGAAATAACAGAAATTTCTGTAATTTTGCCCCAAAATAAGGGAGATTTCTGCAATTTTGCCCCAAAATAATGGACATTTCTGGAATTTTGCACCAAAATAAGGGGAATTTCTGAATTTTGCCTTGAAATAAGGAGAATTTCTGTCTTTTTGCCCCCAAATAATGTGAATTTCTGCATTTTCCCTCAAAATTAGGGGAATATGTGCAATTTTGCTTCAAAATACGGAGAATTTCTGTCTTATTGCACCAAATAAAGGGAATTTCTGCCTTTTTGCACCAATAAAAGGGGAATTTCTGAAATTTTGCTCCAAAATACGGGGAATTTCTGCCTTATTGCCCGAAATAAAGTGGAATTTCTGCCTTTTTGCCCTGAAGTATATGAAATTTCCGCAATTTTACCTCACAATAAGGGCAATTTCTATTTGGCCCCAAAATTAGGAGAATTTCTGCTTTTTGCCCTAAAATAAGGCAAATTTCTGACTTTTTTCCCTGAAATAAGTGAAATTTCTTAAATTTTGCCCCAAAATAAGGGGAATTACTGCCTTTTTGCCAAAATAAGGGGAATTTCAGCATTTTACCTCCAAATGGGAATTTCTGTCTTTTTGCCACAAAATATGGGGAATTTCTGCCTTATTGCCCCCAAAAAGGAAAATTTTGCTTTTCTGCCCCAATTAACGGAAATTTCTGCCTTTTTGCCACAAAGTAAAGGGATTTCTGTCTGTTTGCCCCTAAATAACGGGAATTTCAGCCTTTTTACCTCAAAATAAAGGGAATTTCTGCCTTTTGCCAAAATATGGGGAATTTCTGACTTTTTGTTCCAAAATAAGTAAAATTTCTTCAATTTTGTACCAAAATAAAAGAAATTTCTGCTTTTTGCCCCAAAAAAAAGGAATTTCTGACTTTTTGCCCTGAAATAAATGAAATTTCTGCAATTTTGCCCGAAAATAAGAGAAATTTGTGCTTTTTTGCCCCAAAATGAGGGGAATGTCTGCCTTTTAACTCCAAAATATGGGGTATTTCAGCATTTTACCTCAAAATAAGGAGAATTTCAGTCTTTTTGCACCAAAATATGGGGAATTTCTGCCTTTTTGCCATAAAATAAGAAAAATTTCTGCAATTCTGTAACAAAATAAAAGAAATTTCTAAAATTTTGCCCCAAAATAAAGGAAATTTCTGATTTTTGCCCCGAAATAAGGAGAATTTCTGTATTTTTGCCCCAAAATATAGGGAATTTCTGCATTTTTGCCCCAAAATTAGGGGAGTTTCTGCAATTTTGCTTCAAAATACAGGGAATTTCTGCCTCTTTTCCCGAAAATAAGGGGAACTTCTGCCGATTTGCTTCAAATAAAGGGAATTTCTGCATTTTTGCCCCAATATTAATGGAATTTCTGCAATTTTGCTCCAAAATACAGGGAATTTCTGCCTTTTTGCCCGAAATTAAGGAGATTTTCTGCCTTTTTGCCTCCAATCAAGGGAAATTTCTTCAATTTTATCACAAAATAAGGGGAATTTCTGCCTGTTTGCCCCCAAATAACGGGAATTTCTGCCTTTTTGCCCTGAAATATGTGAAATGTCTGCAATTTTACCCCAAAATAAGGTGAATTTCTGCCTTTTTGCCCCAAAATAATGGGAATTTCTGCCTTTTTGTCCCAAAATAAGAAAAATTTTTGCATTTATTCTCTGAAAGAAGTGAAATTTCTGCAATTTTGCCTTAAAATAAAAGAAATTTCTGCAATTTTTCCCCATAATAAAGGAATTTTCTGCAATTTTGCTTCAAAATAAAGGGAATTTCTGTTTTTTGTCCCCAAATAAAGGAAATTTCTGCAATTTTGCCTTAAAATAAGGGAAATTTCTGACTTTTGCCCCAAAATAAGGGGAATTTCTGCCTTTTCGCCCCAAAACACAGAAAATTACTGCATGTTTTACCCGAAAATTAGGTGAATTTCTGCAAATTTGCTTCAAATTACGGGGATTTTCTTCCTTTTTCGCCGAAAATAGGGGGAATTTCTGCCATATTGCCGCGAAATAAGTGAAATTTCTGCAGTTTTACTTCGAAATAAGGGGAATTTCTTCCTTTTTTTTCCCCAAAATTAGGGGAATTTCTGCAATTTTGCTTCAAAATACGGGGAATTTCTGCCTTTTTGCCCGAAAATAAAAAGAATGTATACCTTTTTGCCATAAAAAGGGAAATTTCTTCATTTTTACCCCAAAATAAAAGGATTTTCAGCCTTTTTGCCTCAAAATAAGTGCTATTTCTGACTTTTCCCCAAAAATAAGGGGAATTTCTGACTTTTTGCCCTGAAATAAGGTAAATTTCTAAAATTTTTCCCCAAAATAAAGGAAACGTCTGCTTTTTGCCTCAAAATAAGGGAAATTTCTGCATTCTTGCCCCAAAATAAGGGGAATTCCAGCCTTTTTTCCTCAAAATAAGGGGAATTTCTGCCTTTTGCCCCAAAATAAGGGGAATTTCTGCCTTTTTGCCCCAAAATAAAAAAAATTTCTGCAATTTTGTACAAAAATAAAAGAAATTTCTGCGTTTTTGCCCCAAAATATGAAAAAATTCTGCCTTTTTTCCCTGAAATAATTGAAATTTCTTCAATTTTGCCCCATAATAAGAGAAATTTCTGCAATTTTGCCCCAAAGTAAGGGAAATTTCTGCAATTTTGCCTCAAATAAAGGGAATTTCTGACTTTTTACCCTTGAAAAACGGAGATATTCTTTCTTTTTTCACCAAAATAAGGAGAATTTCAGCCTTTTTCCCCTAAAATTATGAGAATTTCTGCAATTTTGTTTCAAAATACGGCGAATTTCTGCCTTTTAGCCCCAAAATATAGGGAATTTCTGCATTTTTCCTCAAAATTAGGGGAATTTCTGCATTTTACCTCTAAATATGGGGATATCCTGCATTTTGCCCCAAAATATGGGGAATTTTTGCCTTTTTGTTCCAAAAAAAGGAAAATTTCTTAAATTTTGTACCATGATAAAAGAAATTTCTGCTTTTTGCCCCAAAATAAGGGGAATTTCTGACTTTTTACCCTGAAATAAATGAAATTTCCGCAATTTTGCCTGAAAATAAGGGAAATTTGTGCCTTTTTGCGCCAAAATGAGGGGAATTTCTGCCTTTTGACCCAAAATATGAGGAATTTTAGCATTTTACCTCAAAATGAGGAGAATTTCAGCCTTTTTGCACCAAAATATGGGGAATATCTGCCTTTTTCCTCCAAAATAAAGGAAATTTCTCCATTATTGCACCAATATTATAGGAATTTCTGCAATTTTGCTCCAAAATACGGGTCATTTCTGCCTTTTTGCCTGAAATTAAGTGGAATTTCTGCCTTTTTGTCCAAAAATGAGTGAAATATCGGCAATTTTAGCCAAAAATAAGGGATTTAATCTTTTTGCCCCAAAATAAGAGGAATTTCTGCCATTTTGCCCTGAAATATTTGAAATTTTTTCAATTTTACCCCAAAATAAAAAGAATTTTTGCCTTTTTGCCCCAAAATAAGGGGAATTTCAGCCTTATTACCTCAAAATAAAGGGAATTTCTGCCTTTTGCCACAAAATATGGGGAATTTCTGCCTTTTTGTTCCAAAATAAGGAAAATTTCTTCGATTTTGTACCAAAATAGAAGAAATTTCTGCTTTTTGCCCCAAAATAAAAGGAATTTCTGACTTTTTATCCTGAAATAAATGAAATTTTTGCAATTTTGCCCAAAAATAAGAAAAATTTGTGCCTTTTTGCCACAAAATATAAAAAATTTCTGCCTTCTTGCCACAAAATAAGAAAAATTTCTGCAATTCTGTACCAAAATAACAGTAATTTCTCCAATTTTGCTCCAAAATAAGGGAAATTTCTGCAATTTTGCCCCAAAATAAGGGAAATTTCTTCAATTTTGCCCCAAAATTCGGGGAATTTCTGATTTTTGCGCCGAAATAAGGAGAATTTCTGTATTTTTGCCCCAAAATAAAGGGATTTTCTGCCTTTTTGCCCCAAAATTAGCGGAGTTTCTGAAATTTTGCTTCAAAATACAGGGAATTTCTGCCTCTTTCCCCGAAAATAAGAGGAACTTTTGCCTTTTTGGCCCAAATAAAAAAAAATTTCTGCATTTTTGCCCCAATATTAGGGGAATTTCTGCAATTTTGCTCCAAAATACGGAGAATTTTTGCCTTTTTGCCCGAAATTAAGGGGATTTTCTGCCTTTTTGCCCCCAAATAAGGGAAATTTCGGCAATTTTATCCCAAAATAAGGGGAATTTCTGCTTTTTTGCCCAAAAATAAAGGAAATTTCTGCATTTTTGCCCCAAAATAAGAAAAATTTTTGCTTTTTTTCTCTGAAATATGTGAAATTTCTGCAATTTTGCTCTAAAATAAGAGAAATTTCTGCAATTTTTCCCATAATAAAGGAAATTTCTGCAATTTTACCCAAACTAAGGGAATTTCTGTCTTTTACCCCCAAATAAAAGAAATTTCTGCAATTTTGCCCTAAAATAAGGGGAATTTGTTACTTTTTCCCCAAAATAAGGGGAATTTCTGCCTTTTAGCCCCAAAATAAAGGGAATTTCTTCATTTTCCCCCAATATTAGGGGAATTTCTGTGTTTTAACTCTAAATAAGGGGAACTTCTGGATTTTACCCCAAAAAATGGGGAATTTCTGCCTTTTTGTTCCAAAAAAAGGAAAATTTCTTAAATTTTGTACCATAATAAAAGAAATTTCTGCTTTTTGCCCCAAAATAAGGGGAATTTCTGACTTTTTACCCTTAAATAAATGAAATTTCTGCAATTTTGCCTGAAAATAAGGGAAATTTGTGCATTTTTGCCCCAAAATGAGGGGAATTTCTGCCTTTTGCCCCAAAATATGAGGAATTTCAGAATTTTACCTCAAAATGAGGAGAATTTCAGCCTTTTTGCACCAAAATATGGGGAATATCTGCCTTTTTCTCCAAAATAAAGGAAATTTCTCCATTATTGCACCAATATTATAGGAATTTCTGCAATTTTGCTCCAAAATATGGGTCATTTCTGCCTTTTTGCCTGAAATTAAGTGGAATTTCTGCCTTTTTGTCCCAAAAAAAGTGAATTATCGGCAATTTTAGCCAAAAATAAGGGATTTAATCTTTTTGCCCCAAAATAAGGGTAATTTCTGCCATTTTGCCCTGAAATATTTGAAATTTTTCAATTTTACCCCAAAATAAAAAGAATTTCGGTTTTTTTGCCCAAAAATAATGGGAATTTCAGCCTTATTACCTCAAAATAAGGGGAATTTCTGACTTTTGCCACAAAATATGGGGAATTTCTGCCTTTTTGTTCCAAAATAAGGAAAATTTCTTCGATTTTGTACCAAAATAAGAAATTTCTGCTTTCTGCCCCAAAATAAAAGGAATTTCTGACTTTTTGTCCTGAAATAAATGAAATTTCTGCAATTTTGCCCAAAAATAAGAAAAATTTGTGCCTTTTTGCCACAAAATATAAAAAATTTCTGCCTTCTTGCCACAAAATAAGAAAAATTTCTGCAATTCTGTACCAAAATAAAAGTAATTTCTCCAATTTTGCCCCAAAATAAAGGAAATTTCTGCAATTTTGCCCCAAAATAAGGGAAATTTCTTCAATTTTGCCCCAAAATGAGGGGAATTTCTGATTTTTGCCGCGAAATAAGGAGAATTTCTGTATTTTTGCCCCAAAATAAAGGGAATTTCTGCCTTTTTGCCCCAAAATTAGGGGAGTTTCTGAAATTTTGCTTCAAAATACAGGGAATTTCTGCCTCTTTCCCTGAAAATAAGAGGAACTTCTGCCTTCTTGCCCCAAATAAAAGGAATTTCTGCATTTTTAACCCAATATTAGGGGAATTTCTGCAATTTTGCTCCAAAATACGGGGAATGATTGCCTTTTTGCCCGAAATTAAGGGGATTTTCTGCCTTTTTGCCCCCAAATAAGGGAAATTTCGGCAATTTTATCCCAAAATAAGGGGAATATCTGCTTTTTTGCCCAAAAATAAAGGAAATTTCTGCATTTTTGCCCCAAAATAAGAAAAATTTTTGCTTTTTTTCTCTGAAATAAGTGAAATTTCTTCAATTTTGCCCTAAAATAAGAGAGATTTCTGCAATTTTTCAACATAATAAAGGAAATTTCTGCAATTTTCTCCAAATTAAGGGAATTTCTGTTGTTTACCACCAAATAAAAGAAATTTCTGCAATTTTGCCCTAAAATAAGGGGAATTTGTGACTTTTTTCCCAAAATAAGGAGAATTTCTGCCTTTTAGCCCAAAAATATAGGGGATTTCTTCATTTTCCGCCAATATTAGGGAAATTTCTGCGTTTTACCTCTAAATAAGGGGAATTTCTGTATTTTACCCAAAAAATGAGGAATTTCTGCCTTTTTGTTCCAAAAAAAAAAATTCTTAAATTTTCTACCATAATAAAAGAAATTTCTGCTTTTTGCCCCAAAATAAGGGGAATTTCTGACTTTTTACCCTGATATAAATGAAATTTCCACAATTTTGCCTGAAAATAAGGGAAATTTGTGCCTTTTTGCCCCAAAATGAGGGGAATTTCTGCCTTTTGCCCCAAAATATGAGGAATTTCAGCATTTTACCTCAAAATGAGGAGAATTTCAGCATTTTTGCACCAAAATATGGGAAATATCTGCCTTTTTGCTCCAAAATAAAGGACATTTCTGCATTATTGCACCAATATTAGAGGAATTTCTGCAATTTTGCTCCAAAATTCGGGTCATTTCTGCCTTTTTGCCTGAACTTAAGTGGAATTTCTGCCTTTTTGTCTCAAAATAAGAGAAATATCGGCAATTTTAGCCAAAAATAAGGGATTTAATCTTTTTGCCCCAAAATAAGGCGAATTTCTGCCATTTTGACCTGAAATATTTGAAATTTTTTCAATTTTACCCCAAAATAAAAAGAATTTCTGCCTTTTTGCCCCAAAATAAGGGGAATTTCAGCCTTATTACCTCAAAATAAGGGGAATTTCTGCCTTTTGCCACAAAATATGGGGAATTTCTGCTTTTTTGTTCCAAAATAAGGAAAACTTCTTCAATTTTGTACCAAAATAGAAGAAATTTCTGCTTTTTGCCCCAAAATAAAAGGAATTTCTGACTTTTTGTTCTGAAATAAATGAAATTTCTGCAATTTTGCCCATAAATAAGAAAAATTTGTGCCTTTTTGCCACAAAATATAAAAAATTTCTGCCTTCTTGCCACAAAATAAGAAAAATTTCTGCAATTCTGTACCAAAATAAAAGTAATTTTTGCAATTTTGCCCCAAAATAAGAAAAATTTCTTCAATTTTGCCCCAAAATAAGGGAATTTCTGTATTTTTGCCCCAAAATAAATGGAATTTCTGATTTTTTGCCCCAAAATTAGGGGAGTTTCTGCAATTTTGCTTCAAAATACAGGGAATTTTTGCCTCTTTCCCCGAAAATAAGGGGAACTTCTGCATTTTTGCCCCAAATAAAAGGAATTTCTGCATTTCTGTCTCAATATAAGGGGAATTTTTGCAATTTGGCTCAAAAATACGGGGAATTTTTGGCTTTTTGCCCGAAATTAAGGGGATTTTCTGCATTTTTTCCCCCAAATAAGGGAAATTTCTGCAATTTTATCCCAAAATTAGGGGAATTTCTGCTTTTTTGCCCCAAAATAAAGGAAATTTCTGCATTTTTGCCCCAAAATAAGAAAAATTTTTGCTTTTTTTTTATGAAATAAGTGAAATTTCTGCAATTTTGCCTTAAAATAAGGGAAATTTCTGCAATTTTTCTTCATAATAAAGGAAATTTCTTCAATTTTCCCCAAAATAAAGGGAATTTCTGTTTTTTGCTCCCAAATAAAAAAAATTTCTGCAATTTTGTCTTAAAATAAGGGGAATTTCTGACTTTTTCCCCAAAATAAGGGGAATTTCTGCCTTTTAGCCCCAAAATAAATGGAATTTCTTCATTTTCCCCCAATATTAGGGGAATTTCTGCGTTTTACCTCTAAATAAAAGGAATTTTGGCATTTTACCCCAAAAAATGGGGAATTTCTGCCTTTTTGTTCCAAAAAAAGGAAAATTTCTTGAATTGTGTACCATAATAAAAAAAAAAATTCTGCTTTTTGCCCCAAAATAAGGGGATTTTCTGACTTCTTACCCTGAAATACATGAAATTTCTGCAATTTTGCCTGAAAATAAGGGAAATTTGTGCCTTTTTGCCCCAAAATGAAGGGAATTTCTGCCTTTTGCCCCAAAATATGAGGAATTTCAGCATTTTACCTCAAAATGAGAAGAATTTCAGCCTTTTTGCACCAAAATATAGGGAATATCTGCCTTTTTGCTCCAAAATAAAGGGAATTTCTGCATTATTGCACAAAAATTAGAAAAATTTCTGCAATTTTGCTCCAAAATACGGGTCATTTCTGCCTTTTTGCTCGACATTAAGTGGAATTTCTGCCTTTTTGTCCCGAAATAAGTGAAATATCTGCAATTTTAGCCAAAAATAAGGGATTTAATCTTTTTGCCCCAAAATAAGGGGAATTTCTGCCATTTTGCCCAGAAATATTTGAAATTTCTGCAATTTTACCCCAAAATAAAAAGAATTTCTGCCTTTTTGTCCCAAAATAAGGGGAATTTCAGCCTTATTACCTCAAAATAAGAAGAATTTCTGCCTTTTTGCCACAAAATATAAGAAATTTTTGCTTTTTGCTCCAAAATAAGGAAAATTTCTGCAATTTTGCCCCAAAATAAGGGGAATTTCTCCATTTTGGCCCCTAAATAAAGGAAATTTCAACCTTTTTTACCTGAAAATCAGTGAAATTTCTGCAATTTTGCCCTAAATAAAGGAAATTTCTGCAATTTTGCCCAAAAATAAAGGAAATTTCTAGAATTTTGCCCCAAAATAAGGGGAATTTCTGATTTTTGCCCCAAAATAAAGAGAATCTCTGCCTTTTGCCCCAAAATTGGGGGAATTTCTGCAATTTTGCTCCAAAACACGGGGAATTTCTGCCTTTTTGCCCGAAAATAAGGGGAATGCAAACCTTTTTGCCATAAAAAAGGGAAATTTCTTCATTTTTGCCCCAAAATGAGGAGAATTTCTGCCGTTTTGCCTCTAAATAAGTGGAATTTCTGTCTTTTTCCCCCAAAACAAAAATAATTTCTGTCTTTTTTGCCCCAAAATAAGGGGAATTTCTGACTTATTACCCTGAAATAAGTGAAATTTCTTCAATTTTGCCCCAAAATAAGGGGAATTTTTGAATTTTTACCCCCAAATAAGGGGAATTTCAGCCTTTTTACCTCAAAATAAGGAAAATTTCTGCATTTTTGCAACAAAATATTAGGAATTTCTGCCCTTTTGCCTTAAAATAAGGAATATTTCTGCCTTTTTTTCCTGAAATAAGGGAAATGTCTGCAATTTTGCCCCAAAAGAAGGGAAATTTCTGCATTTTGCCTTAAAATAAGGGAAATTTCTGGAATTTTGCCCCAAAATAAGTGGAATTTCTGAATTTTGCCCCAAAATAAGAATTTCTGTCTTTTTTCCCCAACATATAGGGAATTTCTGCATTTTTACCCCAAAATAAACGGTATTTCTGTATTTTTGCCACAAAATAAGCGGAATTTTTGAATTTTGCCCTGAAATAAGTTAAATTTCCGCAATTTTGCCACAAAATAAGAGAAATTTCTGCCTTTTTGCCACAAAATAAGGGGCATTTCTGTCTTTTTGCCTCAAAATAAAGGGAATTTCAGCCTTTTTACCTCATAATAAGGGGAATCTCTGCTTTTTTGCCCCAAAATATGGGGAGTTTCTGCATTTTTGCCCCAAAATAAAGAAAATTTCTGCAATTTTCTACAAAAATAAAAGAAATTTCTGCACTTTGCCCCAAAACTAGAGAAATTCCTGTCTTCTTTACCTGAAATAAGTGAAATTTTTGCAATTTTGCGCAAAATAAGAAAAATTTCTTCAATTTTGCCCCAAAATAAGGGGAATTTCTGACTTTTTGCCCTGAAATAAGTAAAATTTCTGTCTTTTTGCCCCAAAATAATGTGTATTTCTGCATTTTCCCTCAAAATTAGGGAAATTTGTGCAATTTTGCTTCAAAATACGAAGGATTTCAGCCTTAGTTCACCAAAATAAAGGGAATTTCTGCATTTTTGCACCAATATAAGGGGAATTTCTGAAATTTTGCTCCAAAATACGGGAAATTTCTGCCTTATAGCCCGAAATTAAGTGGAATTTCTGCCTTTTTGCCCTGAAATATTTGAAATTTCTGCAATTTTACCCCAAAATAAGGGGAATTTCTTTTTTTGGCCCCAAAATTAGGGGAATTTCTGCTTTTTGCCCCAAAATAAGGCAAATTTCTGACTTTTTGCCCTGAAATAAGTAAAATTTCTGTCTTTTTGCCTCAAAATAATGTGTATTTCTGAATTTTCCCTCAAAATAAGGGGAATTTGTGCAATTTTGCTTCAAAATACGAAGGATTTGAGCCTTATGTCACCAAAATAAAGGGAATTTCTGCATTTTTGCACTAATATAAGGGGAATTTCTTAAATTTTGCTCCAAAATACGGGAAATTTCTGCCTTGTAGCAGGAAATAAAGTGGAATTTCTGCCTTTTTGCCCTGAAATATTTGAAATTTCCGCAATTTTACCCCAAAATAAGGGGAATTTCTGTTTTTGGACCCAATATTAGGGGAATTTCTGATTTTTGCCCCAAAATAAGGCAAATTTCTGAGTTTCTGCCCTGAAATAAGTGAAATTTCTGCAATTTTGCCCCAAAATAAGGGGAATTTCTGCCTTTTTGCCCAAAATAAAGTGAATTTCAACATTTTACCTCCAAATAAAGGGAATTTCTGCCTTTTTGCCACAAAATATGGGGAATTTCTGCCTTATTGCCTCCAAATAAGGAAAATTTCTGCTTTTCTGCCCCAATTAACAGGAATTTAGGCCTTTTTGCCACAAAGAAAGGGAATTTCTGCCTTTTTGCCCAAAAATAAGGGGAATTTCAGCCTATTTACCTCAAAAAAGGGAATTTCTGCCTTTTACCCCAAAATATGGGGAATTTCCTCATTTTTGTTCCAAAATAAGGAAAATTTCTTCAATTTTGTACTAAAATAAAAGAAATTTCTGCTTTTTGCCCCAAAATAAAAGTAATTTCTGACTTTTTGTCCTGAAATAAATGAAATTTCTGCAATTTTGCCTGAAAATAAGAAAAATTTGTGCCTTTCTGCCACAAAATATAAAAAATTTCTGACTTCTTGCCACAAAATAAGAAAAATTTCTGCAATTCTGTACCAAAATAAAAAAAATTTCTCCAATTTTGTCCCAAAATAATGGAAATGTCTGCAATTTTGCCCCAAAATAAGGAAATTTCTTCAATTTTGCCCCAAAATAAGGGGAATTTCTGACTTTTTGCCCCGAAATAAGGAGAATTTCTGTATTTTTGCCCCAAAATAAAGGGAATTTCTTCCGTTTTGCCCAAAAATTAGGGGAGTTTCTGCAATTTTGCTTCAAAATACAGGGAATTTCTGCCTCTTAACACGAAAACAAGGGGAACTTCTACCATTTTGCCCCAAATAAAAGAAATTTCTGCATTTTTGCCCCAATATTAGGGGAATTTCTGTAATTTTGCTCCAAAATACGGGGAATTTCTTCCTTTTTGCTCGAAATTAAGGGGATTTTCTGCCTTTTTGCCCCCAAAGAAAGGAAATTTCTGCAATTTTATTCCAAAATACGGGGAATTTCTGCCTTTTTGCCCCAAAATAAGGGGAATTTCTGCCTTTTTGCCCCAAAATAAGGGAAATTTCTGCAATTTTGCCCAAAAATAAGAAAAATTTTTGATTTTTTTCTCTGAAATAAGTGAAATTTCTGCAATTTTGCCCTAAAATAAGGGAAATATCAGCAATTTTTCCTGAAATAAAGCAAATTTCTGCAAGTTTACTCCAAAATACGGGGAATTTCTGTTTTTTGCCCGAAAATAACTGAAATTTCTGCAATTTTGCCCTAAAATGAGGGGAATTTCTGCCATTTGCCTCAAAATAAGGGAAATTTCTGCCTTTTTGCCCCAAAATAAAGAAAATTATTGCATGTTTTACCCCCAAATTAGGTGAATTTCTGCAATTTTGCTCCAAAATATGGGGATTTTCTGCCTTTTTCGACGAAAATAAGGGGAATTTCTGCCATTTTGCAGCGAAATAAGTAAAATTTCTGCAGATTTACCCCAAAATAAGGGGAATTTCTGCCTTTTTGCCCCAAAATTAGGGAAATTTCTGCTATTTTGCTCTAAAATCCGGGGAATTTCTGCCTTTTTGCCAGAAAATAAAGGGAATGTATATCTTATTGCCATAAAAAAGGGAAATTTCTTCACTTTTGCCCCAAAATAAGCGGATTTTACGCTTTTTTGACTCAAAATAAGTGCAATATCTTCATTTTCCCCAAAAATAAACGGAATTTCTGTCTTTTTGCCCCCAAAAAAGGGGAATTTCTGACTTTTTGCCCTGAAATAAATTAAATTTCTAAAATTTTTCCCCAAAATAAGGTAAATGTCTGCTTTTTGCCCCAAAATAAGGAGAATTTCTGCCTTTTTGCCCCAAAATAAGGGGAATTTCAGCCTTTTTTCCTCAAAATAAGGGGAATTTCTGTGTTTTGCCCCCAAAATATGGGGAATTTCTGCCTTTTTGCCCCAAAATAAGAAAAATTTCTGCAATTTTGTACCAAAATAAAAGAAATTTCTGCCTTTTTGCCCCATAATAAGAGAAATTTCTGCATTTTTTCCCTGAAATAAGTGAAATTTCTGCAATTTTGCCCAAAAATAAGAGAAATTTCTGCAATTTTGCCACAAAGTAAAGGAAATTTCTGCAATTTTGCCCCAAATAAAAGGAATTTCTGACTTTTTGCACCCAAAAAAAGGAGATTTTCTGTCTTTTTGCCCCCAAAAAAAGGAGATTTTCTGTCTTTTTGCCCCAAAATAAAGAGAATTTCAGCCTTTTTACCCGAAAATTATGAGAATTTCTTCAATTTTTCTTCAAAATACAGAAAATTTCTGCCTTTTAGCCCCAAAATAAAGGGAATTTCTGCATTTTTCCCCTATATTAGAGGAATTTCTGCATTTTACCTCTAAATAAGGGGAATTTCTGCATTTTACCTCAAAATAAAAAGAATTTCTGCCTTTTACCCCAAAACATGGGAAATTTCTACCTTTTTGTTCCAAAGTAAAGAAAATTTCTTCAATTTTGTACCATAATAAAAGAAATTTCTCCTTTTAGCTCCAAAATAAAGGGAATTTCTGACTTTTTACCTTGAAATAAATGAAATTTCTGCAATTTTGCCCGAAAATAAGGGAAATTTGTGCCTTTTTGCCCCAAAATAAGGGAAATTTCTGTTTTTTGCCGCAAAATATGGGGAATTTCAGCATTTTACTTCAAAATAGATGGAATTTCTGAATTTTTACCCTGATATATGTGAAATTTCTGCAATTTTACCCACAAGTAAGGTGAATTTCTGCCTTTTTGCCCCAAAATAATGGGAATTTCTGCCTCTTTGCCACAAAATTAGAAAAATTTTTGCTTTTTTTCTCTGAAATAAGTGAAATTTCTGCAATTTTTCCCTAAAATAAGAAAAATTTCTGCAATTTTTCCCCATAATAAATCAAATTTCTGCAATTTTGCTGCAAAATAAGGGGATTTTCTGCTTTTTGCCCACAAATAAGGGATATTTCTGCAATTTTGCCCTAAAATAAGGGGAATTTCTGCAATTTGCCTTAAAATAAGGGGAATTTCTGCCTTTTTGCCACAAAATAAAGAAAATTACTTCATGTTTTTCCCCAAAATTAGGTGAATTTCTGCAATTTTGCTTCAAAATATGAGGATTTTCTGCCTTTTCCGCCGAAAATAAGGGGAATTTCTGCCATTTTGCCGCGAAATAAGTAAAATTTCTGCAGTTTTACCCCAAAATAAAAGGAATTTCTGCATTTTGCCTCAAAATTAGGGGAATTTCTGCAATTTTGCTCCAAATTTCGGAGAATTTCTGCCTTTTTGCCCGAAAATAAATGGAATGTATACCTTTTTGCCATAAAAAAAGGAAATTTCTTCACTTTTGCCCCAAAATAATGGGATTTTCCTCCTTTTTGACTCAAAATAAGTGCAATTTTTACCTTTTCCCCAAAAATAAACGGAATTTCTGTCTTTTTGCCCCAAAATAAAGGGAATTTCTGACTTTTTGCCCTGAAATAAGTGAAATTTCTAAAATTTTTTCCCAAAATAACGGAAATGTCTGCTTTTTGCCCCAAAATAAGGGGAATTTCTGCCTTTTTGCCCCAAAATAATGGGAATTTCAGCCCTTTTACCTCAAAATAATGGGAATTTCTGCCTTTTTGCCTTAAAATATGGGGAATTTCTGCCTTTTTGCCACAAAATAAGAAAAAAATTTTGCAATTTTTTACCAAAATAAAAGAAATTTCTGCCTTTTTGCACCAAAATAAGGAAAATTTCTGCAATTTTGCTCCAATGTAAAGGAATTTTTTTTGCCCCCATATAAGGGGATTTTCTGAATTTTAGCTCCCGAAAAAAGGGGATTTTCTGATTTTTTGCCCAAAAATAAGGAGAATTTCTGCCTTTTTGCCCGAAAATTATGAGAATTTCTGCAATTTTGCTTCAAAATACGGGAAATTTCTGCCTTTTAGCCTCAAAATAAAGGGAATTTCTGCATTTTACCTCAAAATAAGAATAATTTCTGCATTTTGCCCCAAAATATGGGGAATTTCTGCCTTTTTGTTCCAAAATATAAAAAAAATTTCTTCAATTTTGTACCATAATAAAAGAAATTTCTGCATTTTCCCCAAAATAAGGGGAATTTCTGACTTTTTGCCCTGAAATAAATGAAATTTCTGCAATTTTGCACGAAAATAAAGGAAATTTGTGCCTTTTTGCCCCAAAATAAGAATTTCTGCCTTTTGCCCCAAAATATGGGGAATTTCAGCATTTTACCTCAAAATAAGAAAAATTTCAGCCTTTTTGCACCAAAATATGGGAAATTTCTTCTTTTTGGCCTTCAAAATAAAGGGAATTTCTGCATTTTTGCACCAATATTAGTGGAATTTCTGCAATTTTGCTCCAAAATACAGGTCATTTCTGCAATTTTGCCCGAAATTAAGAAGATTTTCTGAATTTTTGCCCTCAAATAAGGGAAATTTCTGCAATTTTATTCAAAAATAAGGGGAATTTCTGCCTTTTTGCCCCAAAATAAGAAAAATTTTTGCTTTTTTCCCTGAAATAAGTGAAATTTCTGCAATTTTTCCCTAAAATAATGGAAATTTCTGCAATTTTTCCCCATAATAAAGCAAATTTCTGCAATTTTTCCCCAAAATAAGGGAAATTTCTGTTATTTGCCCTCAAATAATGGAAATTTCTGCAATTTTGCCTTAAAATAGGGGAATTTCTGCCTTTTGCCCCAAAATAAGGGGAATTTCTGCCTTTTTGCCACAAAATAAAGAAAATTACTGCATGTTTTACTTCATAATTAGGTGAATTTCTGCAATATTGCTCCAAAATACGAAGATTTTCTGCCTTTTTCGCCGAAAATAAGGGGAATTTCTGCCATTTTGCCGCGAAATAAGTGAAATTTCTGCAGTTTTTCCCCAAAATAAGAGGAATTTCGGTCTTTTTGCCCAACAATTAGAAGAATTTCTGCAATTTTGCTTCAAAATACGAGGAATTTCTGCATTTTTGCCCGAAAATAAAGGGAATGTATACCTTTTTGCCATAAAAAAGGGAAATTTCTTCACTTTTGCCCCAAAATAAGGAAATTTTCCGACTTTTTGACTCAAAATAAGTGCAATTTCTGCCTTTTCCCCAAAAATAAACGGAATTTCTCTCTTTTTGCCCCAAAATAAGGGGCATTTCTGAATTTTTGCCCTAAAATAAGTGAAATTTCTAAAATTTTTCCCCAAGATAACGGAAATGTCTGCTTTTTGCCCCAAAATAAGGGGAATTTCTGCCTTTTTGCCCCCAAATAAGAAGAATTTCAGCCTTTTTACCTCAAAATAAAGGGAATTTCTGCCTTTTTGCCCCAAAATATGGGGAATTTCTGCCTTTTTGCCCCCAAAAAAGAAAAATTTTAGCAATTTTTTACTAAAATAAAAGAAATTTCTTCCTTTTTGCCCCAAAATAAGAGAAATTTTTGCCTTTTTACCTGAAATAAGCGAATTTTCTGCAATTTTGCCCCAAAATAAGGAAAATTTCTGCCATTTTGCCCCAATGTAAAGGAAATTTCTGCAATTTTGCCCCAAAATAAGGGGATTTTCTGACTTTTTGCTCTTGAAAAAAGGGGATTTTCTGTCTTTTTACCCCAAAATACAGAGAATTTCTGCATTTTTGCCCGAAAATTATGAGAATTTCTGCAATTTTTCTTCAAAATACGGAAAATTTCTGATTTTAGCCCCAAAATAAAGGGAATTTCTGCATTTTTCCTTAATATTATGGGAATTTCTGCATTTTACCTCTAAATCAGGGGAATTTCTGCATTTTACCTAAAAAAAAGAAGAATTTCTGCCTTTTACCCCAAAATATGGGGAATTTCTGCCTTTTTTTTCTAAAATAAAGAAAATTTCTTCAATTTTGTACCATAATAAAAGAAATTTCTCATTTTTGCCCAAAAATAAGGGAAATTTCTGACGTTTTACCCTGAAATAAATGAAATTTCTGCAATTTTGCGCGAAAATAAGGGAAATTTGTGCCTTTTTGCCCCAAAATAAGGGGAATTTCTGCCTTTTGCCCCAAAATATGGGGAATTTCAGCATTTTACCTAAAAATAAGGGGAATTTCTGCCTTTTTGCCCTGAAATATGTGAAATTTCTGCAATTTTACCACAAAATAAGGTGAATTTCTGCCTTTTGCCCCAAAATAATGGGAATTTCTTCCTTTTTGCCCCAAAATAAGAAAAATTTTTGCTTTTTTTTCTGAAATAAGTGAAATTTCTGCAATTTTGCCCTACAATAAGGGAAATTTCTGCAATTTTTCTCCATAATAAAGCAAATTTCTGCAATTTTGCCCCAAAATAAGGAAAATTTCTGTTATTTGTCCCAAAATAAGGGGAATTTCTGCCATTTTGCCCCAAAATAAGAAAAATATTTGATTTTTTTCTGAAATAAGTGAAATTTCTGCAATTTTGCCCTAAAATAAGGGAAATTTCTGCACTTTTTCCCCATAATAAACCAAATTTCTGCAATTTTGCCCCAAAATAAGGGGAATTTCTGTTTTTTGCCCCCAAATAAAGCAAATTTCTGCAATTTTGCCCCAAAATAAGGGGAATTTCTGTTTTTTGCCCCCGAATAAGGGAAAGTTTTGCAAATTTTGCCCTAAAATAAGGGGAATTTCGGCAATTTGCCCCAAAATAAGGGAAATTCTGCCTTTTTGCCACAAAATAAAGAAAATTACTGCATGTTTTACCCAAAAATTAGGTGAATATCTGCAATTTTGCTCCAAAAAACGAGGATTTTCTGCTTTTTTCGCCAAAAATAAGAGGAATTTCTGCCATTTTGCCGCAAAATAAGTGAAATTTCTGCAGTTTTACCGTAAATTAAAGCAAATTTCTGCCTTTATGCCCAAAAATTAGGAAAATTTCTGCAATTTTGCTTCAAAATACGGGGAATTTCTGCCTTTTTGCCCGAAAATAAAGGGAATGTACACCTTTTTGCCATAAAAAAGGGAAATTTCTTCACTTTTGCCCCAAAATAAGGGGATTTTCCGCCTTTTTGACTCAAAATAAGTGCAATTTCTGCCCTTTCCCCCAAAATAAACGGAATTTCTGTATTTTTGCCCCAAAATAAGGGGAATTTTTGACTTTTTGCCCTGAAATAAGCGAAATTTCTAAAATTTTTCCCCAAAATAAGGGAAATGTCTGCTTTTTGCCCCAAAATAAGGGGAATTTCTGCCTTTTAGCCCCAAAATAAAGGGAATTTCTGCATTTTACCTCAAAATAAGAATAATTTCCGCATTTTGCTCCAAAATATGGGGAATTTCTGCCTTTTTGTTCCAAAATAAGGAAAATTTCTTTAATTTTGTACCATAATAAAAGAAATTTCTGCTTTTTGCCCCAAAATAAGGGGAATTTCTGACTTTTTGCCCTGAAAAAAGTGAAATTTCTAAAATTTTTCCCCAAAATAAGGGAAATGTCTGCTTTTTGCCCCAAAATAATAGGAATTTCTGCCTTTTTGCCCCCAAACAAGGGGAATTTCAGCTTTTTTACCTCAAAATAAGGGAAATTTCTGCCTTTTTGCCCTAAAATAGGAAAAATTTCTGCAAATTTGTACCAAAATAAAAGAAATTTCTGCCTTATTGCCCCAAAATAAGAGAAATTTCTGCCTTTTTTCCCTGAAATAAGTGAAATTTCTGTAATTTTGCCCCAAAATAAGTAAAATTTCTGCAATTTTGCCACAAAGTAAAGGAAATTTCTAAAATTTTGCCCCAAATAAAGGGAATTTCTGACTTTATGCACCCGAAAAAATGGAGATTTTCTTTCTTTTTGCCCCAAAATAAGGAGAATTTCAGCCTTTTTACCTGAAAATCATGAGAATTTCTGCAATTTTTTTCAGAATACGGAAAATTTCTGCCTTTTAGCTCTAAAATAAATGGAATTTCTGCATTTCTCCCTAATATTAAGGGAATTTCTATATTTTACCTCTAAATAAGGGGAATTTCTTCATTTTACCTCAAAATAGGAACCATTTCTTCCTTTTACCTCAAAATATGGGGAATTTCTGACTTTTTCTTCCAAAATAAAAAAAAAATTTCATTTATGTACCATAATAAAAGAAATTTCTCCTTTTTGATTCAAAATAAGGGAAATTTCTGACTTTTTACCCTGAAATAAATGAAATTTCTGAAATTTTGCCCGAAAATAAGGAAAATTTGTGGCTTTTTGCCCCAAAATAAGGGGAATTTCGGCCTTTTGCCCCAAAATATGGGGAATTTCAGCATTTTACCTCAAAATAAGGGGAATTACTTCCTTTTTGCCCTGAAATATGTGAAATTTCTGCAATTTTACCCCAAAATAAGGTGAATTTCTGCCTTTTGCCCCAAAATAATAGGAATTTCTGCCTTTTTGCCCCAAAATAAGAAAAATTTTTGCTTTTTTTTTCTGAAATAAGTGAAATTTCTTCAATTTTGGCCTAAAATAAGGGAAATTTCTGCAATTTTTCCCCATAATAAAGCAAATTTCTGCAATTTTGCCCCAAAATAAGGGGAATTTCTGGTCTTTTCCCACAAATAAAGGAAATTTCTGCAATTTTGCCCTAAAATAAGGGGACTTTCTGCCATTTGACCCAAAATAAGGGGAATTTCTGCCTTTTTGCCACAGAATATAGAAAATTACTTTATGTTTTACCCCAAAATTAGGTGAATTTTCAATTTTGCTCCAAAATATGAGGATTTTCTGCATTTTTCGCTGAAAATAAGGGGAATTTCTGCCATCTTGCCGCGAAATAAGTAAAATTTCTGCAGTTTTACCCCAAAATAAGAAGAATTTCTGCCTTTTTGCCACAAAATTAGGGGAATTTCTGCAATTTTGCTCCAAAATACAGGGAATTTCTGCCTATTTGCCCGAAAATAATGGGAATGCATACCTTTTTGCCATAAAAAAGGGAATTTTTTTCACTTTTGCCCTAAAATAAGGGGATTTTCTGCCTTTTATCTAAAAATAAGTGCAATTTCTGCCGTTTCCCCAAAAATAAAAGGAATTTCTGTTATTTTGCACAAAAATAAGGGGAATTTTTGCCTTTTTGCCCCAAAATAAGGGGAATTTCAGCCTTTTTTCTCAAAATAAGGGGAATTTCTGCCTTTTGCTTCAAAATATGGGGAATTTCTGCATTTTTGCCCCAAAATAAGAAAAATTTCTGTAATTTTGGAACAAAATAAAAAAAATTTCTGCCTTTTTGCCCCAAAATAAGAGAAATTTCTGCCTTTTTTACCTGAAATAAGTGAAATTTCTGCAATTTTACCCCAAAATAAGAGAATTTCTGCAATTTTGCCCTAAAGTATAGGAAATTTCTGCAATTTTGCCCAAAATAAAAGGAATTTCTGAATTTTTGCACCCAAAAATGAGATATTCTGACTTTTTGCCCCAAAATAAGGAGAATTTCAGCCTTTTTGCCGGAAAATAATGAGAATTTCTGCAATTTTTCTTCAAAATACGAAAAATTTCTGCCTTTTAGCTCCAAAATAAAGTGAATTTCTGCATTTTTTCCCAATATTAGGGGAATTTCTGCATTTTACCTCTAAATAAGGGGAATTTCTGCATTTTACCTCAAAATAAGAAGAATTTCTGCCTTTTACCCCAAAATAAGGTGAATTTCTGCCTTTTTGCCACAAAATAATGGGAATTTCTGCCTTTTTGCCCCAAAATAAGAAAAAATTTTGCTTTTTTTTCTGAAATAAGTGAAATTTCTGCAATTTTGCCCTAAAATGAGGGAAATTTCTGCACTTTTTCCCCATAATAAAGCAAATTTCTGCAATTTTGCCCCAAAATAAGGGGAATTTCTGTTTTTGCCCCCAAATAAAGCAAATTTCTGCAATTTTGCCCCAAAATAAGGGGAATTTCTGTACTTTGCCCCCGAATAAGGGAAAGTTTTGCAAATTTTGCCCTAAAATAAGGGGAATTTCGGCAATTTGCCCCAAAATTAGGGGAAATTCTGCCTTTTTGCCACAAAATAAAGAAAATTACTGCATGTTTTACCCCAAAATTAGGTGAATATCTGCAATTTTGCTCCAAAATACGAGGATTTTCTGCCTTTTTCGCCGAAAATAAGGGGAATTTCTGCCATTTTGCCGCGAAATAAGTGAAATTTCTGCAGTTTTACCCTAAATTAAAGCAAATTTCTGCCTTTATGCCCCAAAATTAGTAAAATTTCTGCAATTTTTCTTCAAAATACGGGGAATTTCTGCCTTTTTGCCTGAAAATAAAGGGAATGTACACCTTTTTGCCATAAAAAAGGGAAATTTCTTCACTTTTGCCCCAAAATAAGGGGATTTTCCACCTTTTTGACTCAAAATAAGTGCAATTTCTGCCTTTTCCCCAAAAATAAACGGAATTTCTGTCTTTTTGCCCCAAAATAAGGGGAATTTCTGACTTTTTGCCCTGAAATAAGTGAAATTTCTAAATTTTTTCCCCAAAATAAGGGAAATGTCTGCTTTTTGCCCCAAAATAAGGGGAATGTCTGCCTTTTAGCCCCAAAATAAAGGGAATTTCTGCATTTTGCCTCAAAATAAGAATAATTTCTGCATTTTGCTCCAAAATATGGGGAATTTCTGCCTTTTTGTTCCAAAATAAGGAAAATTTCTTCAACTTTGTACCATAATAAAAGAAATTTCTGCCTATTACCCCAAAATATGGGAAATTTCTGCCTTTTTATTCCAAAATAAAAAAAATAATTTCTTCAATTTTGTACCATAATAAAAGAAATTTCTTCTTTTTGCCCCAAAATAAGGGTAATTTCTGACTTTTTACCCTGAAATAAATGAAATTTCTGAAATTTTGCCCAAAAATAAGGGAAATTTGTGGCTTTTTGCCCCAAAATAAGGGGAATTTCTGCCTTTTGCCCCAAAATATGGAGAATTTCAGCATTTTACCTCAAAATAAGGGGAATTTCTGCCTTTTTGCCCTGAAATATGTGAAATTTCTGAAATTTTACCCCAAAATAAGGTGAATTTCTGCCTTTTTGCCCCAAAATAATAGGAATTTCTGCCTTTTTTTTCCAAAATAAGAAAAATTTTTGCTTTTTTTTCTGAAATAAGTGAAATTTCTGCAATTTTGCCCTAAAATCAGGGAAATTTCTGCAATTTTTCTCCATAATAAAGCAAATTTCTGCAATTATGCCACAAAATAAGAGGAATTTCTGGTTTTTGCCCACAAATAAGGAAAATTTCTGCAATATTGCCCTAAAATAAAGGGAATTCCTGCCATTTGCCCAAAATAAGGGGAATTTCTGCCTTTTTACCACAAAATATAGAAAATTACTGCATGTTTTACCCCAAAATTAGGTGAATTTCTGCAATTTTGCTCCAAAATACGAGGATTTTCTGCGTTTTTCGCCGAAAATAAGGGGAATTTCTGCCATCTTGCTGAGAAATAAGTGAAATTTTTGCAGTTTTACCCCAAAATAAGGGGAATTTCTGCTTTTTTGCCCCAAAATTAGTGGAGTTTCTGCAATTTTGCCCCAATATACGAGGAATTTCTGACTTTTTGCCCGAAAATAAAGGGAATGTATAACTTTTTGCCATAAAAAAAGAAAATTTCTTCACTTTTGCCCAAAAATAAGGTGATTTTCCACCTTTTTGACTCAAAATAAGTGCAATTTCTGCCTTTTCCCCAAAAATAAACGGAATTTCTGTCTTTTTGCCGCAAAATAAGGGGAATTTCTGACTTTATGCCCTGAAATAAGTGAAATTTCTTAAATTTTTCCCCAAAATAGGAGAAATGTCTGCTTTTTGCCCCAAAATATGGGGAATTTATGCCTTTTTGCCCCAAAATAAGGGGAATTTCTGCTTTTTTTGCCCCAAAATAAGAAAAATTTCTGCAATTTGTACCAAAAAAAAGAAATTTCTGCCTTTTTGCCCAAAAATAAGAGAAATTTTTGCCTTTTTTTTGAAATAAGTGAAATTTCTGCAATTTTGCCCCAAAATAAAGAAAATTTCTGCAATTTTGCCCCAATGTAAATGAAATTTCTGCAATTTTGCCCCAAAATAAGGGGATTTTCTGAATTTTTGCTCCTGAAAAAAGGGGATATTCTGTCTTTTTGCCCCAAATAAGTAGAATTTCTGCGTTTTTGCCCGAAAATTATGAGAATTTCTGCAATTTTGCTTCAAAATACGGGGAATTTCTGCCTTTTAGCCCCAAAATAACAGGAATTTCTGCATTTTACCTCAAAATACAAATTATTTCTGCATTTTGCTTCAAAATATGGGGAATGTCTGCCTTTTTGTTTCAAAATAAAAAAAATTTCTTCAATTTTGTACCATAATAAAAGAAATTTCTGCTTTTTGCCCCAAAATAAGTGAAATTTCTGACTTTTTGCCCTGAAATAAGTGAAATTTCAAAAATATTTCCAAAAAATAAGGGAAATGTCTGCTTTTTGCCCCAAATAAGAGGAATTTCTGCCTTTTTGCCCCCAAATAAGGGGAATTTCAGCCTTTTTACCTCAAAATAAGGGGAATTTCTGCCTTTTTGCCCCAAAATAGGAAAAATTTCTGCAAATTTGTACCAAAATAAAAGAAATTTCTGCCTTTTTGCCCCAAAATAAGAAAAATTTCTGCCTTTATCCCTGAAATAACTGAAATTTCTGCAATTTTGCCCCAAAATAAGTGAAATTTTTGCAATTTTGCCACAAAGTAAAGGAAATTTCTGCAATTTTGCCCCAAATAAAGGGAATTTCTGACTTTTTGCACCCGAAAAAAGGAGATTTTCTTTCTTTTTGCCCTAAAATAAGGAGAATTTCAGCATTTTTGCCTGAAAATTATGAGAATTTCTGCAATTTTTTTTCAAAATACAGAAAATTTCTGCCTTTTAGCTCTAAAATAAAGGGAATTTCTGCATTTTTCCCCAATGTTAAGGGAATTTCTACATTTTACCTCTAAATAAGGGGAATTTCTGCATTTTACCTCAAAATAAGAACCATTTCTGCCTTTTACCCCAAATTATGGGGAATTTCTGCCTTTTTATTCCAAAATAAAAAAAAAATTCTTCAATTTTGTACCATAATAAAAGAAATTTCTCCTTTTTGCCCCAAAATAAAGGGAATTTCTGACTTTTTACCCTGAAATAAATGAAATTTCTGAAATTATGCCCGAAAATAAGAGAAATTTGTGGCTTTTTGCCCCAAAATAAGAGGAATTTCTGCCTTTTGCCCCAAAATATGGGGAATATCAACATTTTACCTCAAAATAAGGGGAATTTCTGCCTTTTTGCCCTGAAATATGTGAAATTTCTGCAATTTTACCATAAATAAGGTGAATTTCTGCCTTTTGCCCCAAAATAATAGGAATTTCTGCCTTTTTGCCCCAAAATAAGAAAAATTTTTTGCTTTTTTTATTCTGAAATAAGTGAAATTTCTGCAATTTTGGCCTAAAATATGGGAAATTTCTGCCATTTTTCCCCATAATAAAGCAAATTTCTGCAATTTTGCCCCAAAATAAGGGGATTTTCTGGTTTTTGCCCACAAATAAGGAAAATTACTGCAATTTTGCCCTAAAATAATGGGAATTTCTGCCATTTGACCCAAAATAAGTGGAATTTCTGCTTTTATGCTACAAAATATAGAAAATTACTACATGTTTTACCCCAAAATTAGGTGAATTTCTGCAATTTTGCTACAAAATACGAGGATTTTCTGCGTTTTTTGCCGAAAATAAGAGGAATTTTTCCATCTTGCCGTGAAATAAGTGAAATTTCTGCAGTTTTACCCCAAAATAAGGGGAATTTCGGCCTTTTTGCCCCAAAATTAGGGAAATTTCTTCAATTTTGCTCCAAAATAAAGGGAATTTCTGCCTTTTTGCCCGAAAATAAACGGAATGTATACCTTTTTGCCATAAAAAAGGTAAATTTCTTCACTCTTGCCCCAAAATAAGGTGATTTTCCACCGTTTTGACTCAAAATAAGTGCAATTTCTGCCTTTTCCCCAAAAATAAACGGAATTTCTGTCTTTTTGCCGCAAAATAAGGGGAATTTCTGACTTTATGCCCTGAAATAAGTGAAATTTCTAAAATTTTTCCCCAAAATAAGAGAAATGTCTCCTTTTTGCTCCTAAATATGGGGAATTTATGCCTTTTTGCCCCAAAATAAGGGGAATTTCTGCTTTTTTGCCCCAAAATAAGAAAAATTTCTGCAAATTTGTACCAAAATAAAAAAAATTTCTGCCTTTTTGCCCAAAAATAAGAGAAATTTTTGCCTTTTTTTCCTGAAATAAGTGAAATTTTTGCAATTTTGCCCCAAAATATAGAAAATTTCTGCAATTTTACACCAATGTAAAGGAAATTTCTGCAATTTTGCACCAAAATAAGGGGATTTTCTGACTTTTTGCTCCTGAAAAAAAGGGATATTCTGTCTTTTTGCCCCAAAATAAGGAGAATTTCTGCATTTTTGCCCGAAAATTATGAGAATTTCTGCAATTTTGCTTCAAAATACGGGGAATTTCTGCCTTTTAGCCCCAAAATAAAGGGAATTTCTGCATATTACCTCAAAATAAGAATAATTTCTGCATTTTGCTCCAAAATATGGAGAATTTCTGCCTTTTTGTTCCAAAATAAGGAAAATTTCGTCAATTTTGTACCATAATAAAAGAAATATCTCCTTTTTGCCCCAAAATAAGGGAAATTACTGACTTTTTGCCCTGAAATAAGTGAAATTTCTAAAATTATTCCCCAAAATAAAGGAAATGTTTTCTTTTTGCCTCAAAATAAGGAGAATTTCTGCCTTTTTGCCCCCAAATAAGGGGAATTTCAGCCTTTTTACCTCAAAATAAGGGGAATTTCTGCCTTTTTGCCCCAAAATAGGAAAAATTTCTGCAATTTTTTTACCAACATAAAAGACATTTTTGCCTTTTGCCCCAAAATAAGATAAATTTCTGCCTTTTTTCCCTGAAATAAGTGAAATTTCTGCAATTTTGCCCCAAAATAAAAGAAATTTCTGCAATTTTGACCCAAAGTAAAGGAAATTTCTGCAATTTTGCCTCAAAAAAGAAGAATTTCTGAATTTTTGCACTCGAAAAATGGAGATTTTCTGTCTTTTTGCCCCAAAATAAGGAGAATTTTAGCGTTTTAGCCCGAAAATAATGAGAATTTCTGCAATTTTTCTTCAAAATACGGAAAATTTCTGCCTTTTAGCCCCAAAATAAAGGGAATTTCTGCATTTTTCCCCAATATTAGGGGAATTTCTAGATTTAACCTCTAAATAAGGGGAATTTCTGCATTTTACCTCAAAATAAGAAGAATTTCTGCCTTTTACCACAAAATATGGGGAATTTCTGCCTTTTTGTTCCAAAATAAAGAAAATTTCTTCAATTTTGTACCAGAATAAAAAAAAATTATTCTTTTTGCCCAAAAATAAGGGGAATTTCTGACTTTTTACCCTGAAATAAATGAAATTTTTGCAATTTTGCCCAAAAATAAGGAAAATTTTAGGCTTTTTGCCCCAAAATAAGGGGAATTTCTGCCTTTTGCCATAAATATGGGGAATTTCAGCATTTTACCTCAAAATAAGGGGAATTTCTGCATTTTTGCCCTGAAATATGTAAAATTTCTGCAATTTTATTCCAAAATAAGGTGAATTTCTGCCTTTTTGCCCCAAAATAATGGGAATTTCTGCCTTTTTTCCAAAAATAAGAAAAATTTTTGCTTTTTTTTTCTGAAATAAGTGAAATTTCTGCAATTTTGCCCTAAAAAAGGGAAATTTCTGCAATTTTTCTCCATAATAAAGCAAATTTCTGCAATTATGCCCCAAAATAAGGGGAATTTTTGGTTTTTGCCCACAAATAAGGGAAATTTCTGCAATTTTGCCCTAAAATAAAGGCAATTCCTGCCATTTGCCCAAAATAATGGGAATTTCTGATTTTTGCCACAAAATATAGAAAATTACTGCATGTTTTACCCCAAAATTAGGTAAATTTCTGCAATTTTGCTCCAAAATACGAGGATTTTCTGCGTTTTTGGCCGAAAATAAGGGGAATTTCTGCCATCTTGCCGCGAAATAAGTGAAATTTTTGCAGTTTTACCCCAAAATAAGGGGAATTTCTGCTTTTTTGCCCCAAAATTAGGAGAATTTCTGCAATTTTGCTCCAAAATACGGGGAATTTCTGCCTTTTTGCCCGAAAATTAAGGGAATGTATACCTTTTTGCCATAAAAAAGGGAAATTTCTTCACTTTTGCCCCAAAATAAGGTGATTTTCCGCCTTTTTGACTCAAAATAAGTGCAATTTCTGCCTTTTCCCCAAAAATAAACGGAATTTCTATCTTTTTTTGCAATATAAGGGGAATTTCTGACTTTATGCCCTGAAATAAGTGAAATTTCTAAAATTTTATTCCAAAATAAGAGAAATGTCTTCTTTTGCCCCAAAATATGGGAAATTTATGGCTTTTTGCCACAAAATAAGGGGACTTTCTGCATTTTGCCCCAAAATAAAAGAAATTTCTGCCTTTTTTCCCTGAAATAAGTGAAATTTCTGCAATTTTGCCCCAAAATAAGTGAAATTTCTGCAATTTTGCCACAAAGTAAAGGAAATTTCTGCAATTTTGCCCCAAATAAAGGGAATTTCTGACTTTTTGCACCTGAAAAAAGGAGATTTTCTTTCTTTTTGCCCCAAAATAAGGAGAATTTCAGCATTTTTCCCGAAAATCATGAGAATTTCTGCAATTTTTTTTCAAAATACGGAAAATTTCTGCCTTTTAGCTCTAAAATAAAGGGAATTTCTGCATTTTTTCCTAATATTAAGGGAATTTCTACATTTTACCTCTAAATAAGGGGAATTTCTGCATTTTACCTCAAAATAAGAACCATTTCTGCCTTTTACCCCAAAATATGGAGAATTTCTGCCTTTTTATTCAAAAATAAAAAAAAATTTCTTCAATTTTGTACCATAATAAAAGAAATTTCTCTTTTTTGCCCCAATATAAGGGGAATTTCTGACTTTTTACCCTGAAATAAATGAAATTTCTGAAATTTTGCCCGAAAATGAGGAAAATTTGTGGCTATTTGCCAAAAAAATATGGGGAATTTCAGCTTTTTACCTCAAAATAAAGGGAATTTCTGCCTTTTTGCCCTGAAATATGTGAAATTTCTGCAATTTTACCCCAAAATAAGGTGAATTTCTGCCTTTTTCCCAAAAATAATAGGAATTTCTGCCTTTTTGCCCCAAAAAAAGAAAAATTTTTGCTTTTTTTTCTGTAATAAGTGAAATTTCTGCAATTTTGGAATAAAAATAAGGGAAATTTCTGCAATTTTTCTCCATAATAAAGCAAATTTGTGCAATTTTGCCCCTAAAAAAAGGGGAATTTCTGGTTTTTGCCCACAAATAAGGGAAATTTCTGCACTTTTGCCCTAAAATAAAAGGAATTTCGGCCATTTGACCCAAAATAAGTGGAATTTCTGCCTTTTTGCCACAAAATGTAGAAAATTAATGCATGTTTAACCCCAAAATTAGGTGAATTTCTGCAATTTTGCTCCAAAATACGAGGAATTTCTGCGTTATTCGCCGAAAATAAGGGGAATTTCTGCCATCTTGCCGCGAAATAAGTGAAATTTCTACAGTTTTACCACAAAATAAGAGGAATTTCTGCCTTTTTGCCCCAAAATTAGGGGAATTTCTGCAATTTTACTCCAAAATACGGGGAATTTCTGCCTTTTTGCCCGAAAATAAAGGGAATGTATACTTTTTGCCATAAAAAAGGGAAATTTCTTCACTTTTGCCCCAAAATAAGGTGATTTTCCGGCTTTTTGACTCAAAATAAGTGCAATTTCTGCCTTTTCCCCAAAAATAAACGGAATTTCTGTCTTTTTGCCGCAAAATAAGAAAAATTTCTGACTTTATGCCCTGAAATAAGTGAAATTTATAAAATTTTTCCCCAAAATAAGAGAAATGTCTGCTTTTTGCCCCTAAATACGGGGAATTTCTGCCTTTTAGCTCGAAAATAAAGGGAATTTCTGCATTTACCTCAAAATAAGAATAATTTCTGCATTTTGCTCCAAAATATGAAGAATTTCTGCCTTTTTGTTACAAAATAAGGAAAATTTTGTCAATTTTGTACCATAATAAAAGAAATTTCTGCTTTTTGCCCCAAAATAAGGGGAATTTCTGACTTTTTGCCCTGAAATAAGTGAAATTTCTAAAATTTTTCCCCAAAATAAGGGAAATGTTTTCTTTTTGCCTCAAAATTAGGAGAATTTCTGCCTTTTTGCCCCCAAATAAGGGGAATTTCAGCCTTTTTACCTCAAAATAAAAGGAATTTCTGCTTTTTTGCCCCAAAATAGGAAAAATTTCTGCAATTTTGTACCAAAATAAAGGAAATTTTTGCCGTTTGCCCCAAAATAAAAGAAATTTCTGCCTTTTTCCCTGAAATAAGTGAAATTTCTGCATTTTTGCCCCAAAATAAGAGAAATTTCTGCAATTTTGCCCCAAAATAAGGGGAATTTCTGTTTTTTGCCAACAAATATGAGAAATTTCTGCAATTTTGCCCTAAAATAAGGAGAATTCCTGCCATTTGACCCAAAATAAGTGGAATTTCTGCCTTTTTGCCACAAAATATAGAAAATTACTGCATGTTTTACCCCAAATTTAGGTGAATTTCTGCAATTTTGCTCAAAAATACGAGGATTTTCTGAGTTTCTCACCGAAAATAAGGGGAATTTCTGCCATCTTGCCGCAAAATAAGTGAAATTTCTGCAGTTTTACCCCAAAATAAGGGGAATTTCTGCCTTTTTGCCCCAAAATTAGGGAAATTTCTGCAATTTTGCTCCAAAATACGGGGAATTTCTGCCTTTTTGCCCGAAAATAAAGGGAATGTATACTTTTTGCCATAAAAAAGGGAAATTTCTTCACTTTTGCCACAAAATAAGGTGATTTTCCGCCTTTTTGACTCAAAATAAGTGCAATTTCTGCCTTTTCCCCAAAAATAAACGGAATTTCTCTCTTTTTGCCGCAAATTAAAGAAAATTTCTGACTTTATGCCCTGAAATAAGTGAAATTTCTAAAATTTTTCCCCAAAATAAGAGAAATGTCTGCTTTTTGCCCCTAAATATGGGAAATTTCTGCCTTTTAGCCCAAAAATAAAGGGAATTTCTGCATTTTACCTCAAAATAAGAATAATTTCTGCATTTTGCTCCAAAATATGGAGAATTTCTGCCTTTTTGTTCCAAAATAAGGAAAATTTTGTCAATTTTGTACCATAATAAAAGAAATTTCTGATTTTTGCCCCAAAATAAGGGGAATTTCTGACTTTTTGCCCTAAAATAAGTGAAATTTCTAAAATTTTTCCCCAAAATAAGAGAAATGTTTTCTTTTTGCCTCAAAATTAGGAGAATTTCTGCCTTTTTGCCCCCAAATAAGGGGAATTTCAGCCTTTTAACCTCAAAATAAGGGGAATTTCTGCTTTTTTGCCCCAAAATAGGAAAAATTTCTTCAATTTTGTACCAAAATAAAAGAAATTTTTGCTTTTGCCCCAAAATAAGAGAAATTTCTGCCTTTTTTCCCTGAAATAAGTGAAATTTCTGCATTTTTGCCCCAAAATAATAGAAATTTCTGCAATTTTGACCCAAAGTAAAGGAAATTTCTGCAATTTTGCCTCAAAAAAGAAGAATTTCTGAATTTTTGCACTCGAAAAAAGAGGATTTTCTGTGTTTTTGCCCCAAAATAAAGAGAATTTCAGCTTTTTAGCCCGAAAATTATGAGAATTTCTGCAATTTTTCTTCAAAATACGGAAAATTTCTGCCTTTTAGCCCCAAAATAAAGGGAATTTCTGCATTTTTCCCCAATATTAGAGGAATTTATACATTTTACCTTCAAATAAGGGGAATTTCTGCATTTTACCTCAAAATAAGAAGAATTTCTGCCTTTTACACCAAAATATGAGGAATTTCTGCCTTTTTGTTTCAAAATAAAGAAAATTTCTTCAATTCTGTACCATAATAAAAAAATTTATTCTTTTTGCCCCAAAATAAGGGGAATTTCTGACTTTTTACCCTGAAATAAATGAAATTTTTGCAATTTTGCCCAAAAATAAGGGAAATTTGTGGCTTTTTGCCCCAAAATAAGAAGAATTTCTGCCTTTTGCCATAAATATGGGGAATTTCAGAATTTTACCTCAAAATAAGGGGAATTTCTGCATTTTGCCTTGAAATATGTGAAATTTCTGCAATTTTATTCCAAAATAAGGTGAATTTCTGCCTTTTTGCCCCAAAATAATGGGAATTTTTGCCTTTTTGCCAAAAAATAAGAAAAATTTTTGCTTTTTTTTCTGAAATAAGTGAAATTTCTGTAATTTTGCCCTAAAAAAAGGGAAATTTCTGCAATTTTTCTCCATAATAAAGCAAATTTCTGCAATTATGCCCCAAAATAAGGGGAATTTCTGGTTTTTGCCCACAAATAAGGGAAATTTCTGCAATTTTGCCCTAAAATAAGGAGAATTTCTGCCATTTGCCCAAAATAAGGGGAATTTCTGCTGTTTTGCCACAAAATATAGAAAATTACTGCATGTTTTACCACAAAATTAGGTGAATTTCTGCAATTTTGCTCCAAAATATGAGGATTTTCTGCGTTTTTCGCCGAAAATAAGGGGAATCTGCCATCTTGCCGCGAAATAAGTGAAATTTTTGCAGTTTTACCCCAAAATAAGTGGAATTTCTTGTTTTTTGCCCCAAAATTAGGGGAATTTCTGCAATTTTGCTCCAAAATACGGGGAATTTCTGCATTTTTGACTGAAAATAAAGGGAATGTATACCTTTTTGCCATAAAAAAGAGAAATTTCTTCACTTTTGCCCCAAAATAAGGTGATTTTCCGCCTTTTTGACTCAAAATATGTGCAATTTCTGACTTTTCCCCCAAAATAAACGGAATTTCTATCTTTTTGTTGCAAAATAAGGGGAATTTCTGCCTTTATGCCCTGAAATAAGTGAAATTTCTAGAATTTTTCCCCAAAATAAGAGAAATGTTTGCTTTTGCCCCAAAATATGGGGAATTTATGGCTTTTTGCCACAAAATTAGGGGAATTTCTGCATTTTGCCCCAAAATAAGAGAAATTTCTGCCTTTTTTCCCTGAAATAAGTGAAATTTCTGCAATTTTGCCCCAAAATAAGTGAAATTTCTGCAATTTTGCCACAAAGTAAAGGAAATTTCTGCAATTTTGCCCCAAATAAAGGTAATTTCTGACTTTTTGCACCCGAAAAGAGGAGATTTTCTTTTTTTTTGCCCCAAAATAAGGAGAATTTCAGCATTTTTGACCGAAAATCATGAGAATTTCTGCAATTTTTTTTTCAAAATACCGAAAATTTCTGCCTTTTAGCTTTAAAATAAAGGGAATTTCTGCATTTTTCCCCAATATTAAGGGAATTTCTACATTTTACCTCTACATAAGGGGAATTTCTGCATTTTACCTCAAAATAAGAACCATTTCTGCCTTTTACCCCAAAATATGGGGAATTTCTGCCTTTTTATTCCAAAATAAAAAAAAATTTCTTCAATTTTGTACCATAATAAAAGAAATTTCTCCTTTTTGCCCCAAAATAAGGGGAATTTCTGACTTTTTACCCTGAAATAAATGAAATTTCTGAAATTATGCCCGAAAATAAGAGAAATTTGTGGCTTTTTGCCACAAAATAAGGGGAATTTCTGCCTTTTGCCCCAAAATATGGGGAATTTTAGCAATTTACCTCAAAATAAGTGGAATTTCTGCATTTTTGCCCTGAAATATGTGAAATTTCTGCAATTTTACCCCAAAATAAGGTGAATTTCTGCCTTTTGCCCCAAAATAATAGGAATTTCTGCCTTTTTGCCCCAAAATAAGAAACAATTTTGCTTTTTTTTAAAAATAACTGAAATTTCTGCAATTTTGGCCTAAAATAAGGGAAATTTCTGCAATTATTCCCCATAATAAAGCAAATTTCTGCAATTTTGCCCCAAAATAAGGGGAATTTCTGTTTTTTGCCAACAAATATGAGAAATTTCTGCAATTTTGCCCTAAAATAAGAGGAATTCCTGCCATTTCACCCAAAATAAGTGGAATTTCTACCTTTTTGCCACAAAATATAGAAAATTACTGCATGATTTACCCCAAAATTAGGTGAATTTCTTCAATTTTGCTCCAAAATACGAGGATTTTCTGCGTTTTTCGCTGAAAATAAGGGGAATTTCTGCCATCTTGCCGTGAAATAAGTGAAATTTCTGAAGTTTTACCCCAAAATAAGGGGAATTTCTGCCTTTTTGCCCCAAAATAGGAAAAATTTCTGCAATTTTGTACCAAAATAAAAGAAATTTTTGCCTTTTGGCCCAAAATAAAAGAAATTTCTGCCTTTTTTCCCTTAAATAAGTGAAATTTCTGCAATTTTGCCCCAAAATAAGGGAAATTTCTGCAATTTTGACCCAAAGTAAAGGAAATTTCTGCAATTTTGCCTCAAAAAAGGGGAATTTCTGAATTTTTGCACTAGAAAAAAGGAGATTTTCTGTCTTTTTGCCTCAAAATAAGGAGAATTTTAGCCTTTTAGCCCGAAAATTATGAGAATTTCTGCAATTTTCTTCAAAATACGGAAAATTTCTGCCTTTTAGCCCCAAAATAAAGGGAATTTCTGCATTTTCCCCCAATATTAGGGGAATTTCTACATTTTACCTCTAAATAAGGGGAATTTCTGCATTTTACCTCAAAATAAGAAGAATTTCTGCCTTTTACCACAAAATATGGGGAATTTCTGCCTTTTTGTTTCAAAATAAAGAAAATTTCTTCAATTTTGTACCATAATAAAAAAAATTTATCCTTTTTGCCCCAAAATAAGGGGAATTTCTGACTTTTTACCCTGAAATAAATGAAATTTTTGCAATTTTGCCCAAAAATAAGGGAATTTTTGGCTTTTTGCCCTAAAATAAGGGGAATTTCTGCCTTTTGCCATAAATATGGGGAATTTCAGCCTTTTACCTCAAAATAAAGGGAATTTCTGCCTTTTTGCCCTAAAATATGTGAAATTTCTGCAATTTCATTCCAAAATAAGGTGAATTTCTGCCTTTTTGCCCCAAAATAATGGGAATTTCTGCCTTTTTGCCAAAAAATAAGATAAATTTTTGCTTTTTTTTCTGAAATAAGTGAAATTTTTTCAATTTTGCCCTAAAAAAGGAAAATTTCTGCAATTTTTCTCCATAATAAAGCAAATTTCTGCAATTATGCCCCAAAATAAAGGGGAATTTCTGGTTTTTTCCCACAAATAAGGGAAATTTCTGCAATTTTGACCTAAAATAAGGGGAATTTCTGCCATTTGCCCAAAATAAGGGGAATTTCTGCTTTTTTGCCAGAAAATATAGAAAATTACTGCATGTTTTACTCCAAAATTAGGTGAATTTCTGCAATTTTGCTCCAAAATACGAGGATTTTCTGCATTTTTCGCCGAAAATAAGAGGAATTTCTGCCATCTTGCCGCGAAATAAGTGAAATTTTTGCAGTTTTACCCCAAAATAAGGGGAATTTCTGCTTTTTTGCCCCAAAATTAGGGGAATTTCTGCAATTTTGCTCCAAAATACGGGGAATTTCTGCCTATTTGCCCGAAAATAAAGGGAATGTATACCTTTTTGCAATATAAAAGGGAAATTTCTTCACTTTTGCCCCAAAATAAGGTGATTTTCCGCCTTTTTGACTCAAAATAAGTGCAATTTCTGCCTTTTCCCCAAAAATAATCGGAATTTCTGTCTTTTTGCCGCAAAATAAGGAGAATTTCTGACTTTATGCCCTGAAATAAGTGAAATTTCTAAAATTTTCCCCAAAATAAGAGAAATGTCTGCTTTTGCCCCAAAATATGGGGAATTTATGGCTTTTTGCCTCAAAATAAGGGGAATTTCTCCTTTTTTGCCCCAAAATAAGAAAAATTTCTGCAATTTTGTACAAAATAAAAGAAATTTTTTGCCATTTTACCCCAAAATACGAGAAATTTTTGCCTTTTTTTATGAAATAAGTGAAATTTCTGCAATTTTGCCCCAAAATAAAAAAATTTCGGCAATTTTGCCCCAATGTAAAGGAAATTGCTGCAATTTTGCCCCAAAATAAAGGGATTTTCTGACTTTTTTCTCCTGAAAAAAGGGGATATTCTGTCTTTTTGCCCCAAAATAAGGAGAATATCTGCCTTTTTGCCTGAAAATTATGAGAATTTCTGCAATTTTGCTTCAAAATACGGAGAATATCTGCCTTTTAGCCCCAAAATAAAGGGAATTTCTGCATTTTTCCCCAATATTAGGGGAATTTCTACATTTTACCTCTAAATAAGGGGAATTTCTGCATTTTACCTCAAAATAAGAAGAATTTCTGCCTTTTACCCCAAAATAAGGAATTTCTGCCTTTTTGTTCCAAAATAAGAAAAATTTCGTCAATTTTGTACCATAATAAAAGAAATTTCTGCTTTTTGCCCCAAAATAAGGGGAATTTATGACTTTTTGCCCTGAAATAAGTGAAATTTCTAAAATTTTTCCCCAAAATAAGGGAAATGTTTGCTTTATGCCTCAAAATAAGGAGAATTTCTGCCTTTTTGCCACCAAATAAGGGGAATTTCAGCCTTTTTACCTCAAAATAAGGGGAATTTCTGCCTTTTTGCCCCAAAATAAGAAAAACTTCTGCAATTTTGTACCAAAATAAAGAAAATTTCTGCCTTTTTGCCCCAAAATAAGAGAAATTTCTGCCTTTTTTTCCCTGAAATAAGTGAAATTTCTGCAATTTTGCCCCAAAATTAGGGAAATTTCTGCAATTTTGACCCAAAGTAGAGGAAATTTCTGCAATTTTGCCCCAAATAAGAAGAATTTTTGAATTTTTGCACTTGAAAAAAGGAGATTTTTTGTCTTGTTGCCCCAAAATAAAGAGAATTTTAGGCTTTTAGCCCGAAAATTATGAGAATTTCTGCAATTTTGCTTCAAAATATGGGGAATTTCTGCCTTTTAGCCCCAAAATAAAGGGAATTTCTGCATTTTTCCCCAATATTAGGGGAATTTCTACATTTTACCTCTAAATAAGGGGAATTCCTGCATTTTCATTCAAAATAAGAAGAATTTCTGCCTTTTACCCCAAAATATGGGGAATTTCTGCTTTTTTGTTCCAAAATAAAGAAAATTTCTTCAATTTTGTATCATAATAAAAAAAATTCCTTTTTTTTGCCCCAAAATAAGGGGAATTTCTGACTTTTTACCTTGAAATAAATGAAATTTTTGCAATTTTGCCCGAAAATAAGGAAAATTTGTGCCTTTTTGCCCCAAAATAAGGGGAATTTCTGCCTTTTGCCTCAAAATTGGGGAATTTCGGCATTTTACCTCAAAATAAGCGGAATTTCTGCATTTTTGCCCTGAAATATGTGAAATTTCTGCGATTTTACCCCAAAATAAGGTGAATTTCTGCCTTTTTGACCCAAAATAATGAGAATTTCTGCCTTTTTGCCCTAAAATAATAAAAATTTTTGCTTTTTTTTTGAAATAAGTGAAATTTCTGCAATTTTGCCCTAAAATAAGGGAAATTTCTGCAATTTTTCCCCATAATAAAGCAAATTTCTGCAATTATGCCGCAAAATAAAGGGAATTTCTGTTTTTTGCTCCCAAATAAGTGAAATTTCTGCAATTTTGCCCTAAAATAAGGGGAATTTCTGCCATTTGCCCCAAAATAAGAAAAATTTCTGCCTTTTTGCCACAAAATAAAGAAAATTACTGCATGTTTTACCCCAAAATTAGGTGAATTTCTGCAATTTTGCTCCAAAATACAAGGATTTTCTTCCTTTTTCGCCGAAAATAAGAAGAATTTCTGCCATTTTGCCGCGAAATAAGTGAAATTTCTGCAGTTTTACCCCAAAATAAGGGGAATTTCTGCCTTTTTGCCCCAAAATTCGGAGAATTTATGCAATTTTGCTCCAAAATATGGGGAATTTCTGCCTTTTTGCTTGAAAATAAAGGGAATGTATAACTTTTTATAATAAAAAAGGGAAATTTTTCACTTTTGCCCCAAAATAAAAGGATTTTCTGCATTTTTGACTCAAAATAAGTGCAATTTCCGTCTTTTTGCCCCAAAATAAGAAAAATTTCTGCAATTTTGTACCAAAATAAAAAAAAATCTGCCTTTTTGCCCCAAAATAAGAGAAATTTTTGCCTTTTTTCCCTGAAATAAGTGAAATTTCTGCAATTTTGCCCCAAAATAAGGAAAATTTCTGCAATTTTGCCCCAATGAAAAGGAAATTTCTGCAATTTTGCCCCAAAATAAGGGTATTTTCTGACTTTTTCCTCCCGAATAAAGGGGATTTTCTGCCTTTTGGCCACAAAATAAGGAGAATTTCTGCCTTTTTGCCCGAAAATTATGAGAATTTCTGCAATTTTGCTTCAAAATACGGGGAATTTCTGCCTTTTAGCCCTAAAATAAAGGGAATTTCTGCATTTTACCTCAAAATAAGAATAATTTCTGCATTTTGCCCCAATATATGGAAAATTTCTGCCTTTACGTTCCAAAATAAGGAAAATTTTTTTAATTTTGTACCATAATAAAAGAAATTTCTGTTTTTTGCCCCAAAATAAGGGGAATTTCTGACTTTTTGCCGTAAAATAAATGAAATTTCTGCAATGTTGCTTGAAAATAAGGGGGATTTCTGCCTTTTTGCCCCAAAATAAGAAGAATTTCTGCCTTTTCTCCCAAAATATGGGGAATTTCAACATTTTACCTAAAAATAAGAAGAATTTCAGCCGTTTTGCACCAAAATATGGGGAATTTCTGCCTTTTTTCCCTCCTAAATAAAGGGAATTTCTACATTTTTGCACCAATATTAGGAGAATTTCTCTAGTTTTGCTCTAAAATATGGGTCATTTCTGCCTTTTTGCCCGAATTTGAGTGGAATTTCTGCCTTATTGTCCAGAAATAGGTGAAATTTCTGCAATTTTAGCCAATAATTAGGGATTTCATCTTTTTGACCCAAAATAAGAAAAATTTCTGCCATTTTGACCTGAAATATTTGAAATTTCTGCAATTTTACCCCAAAATAAAGGGAATTTCTGCCTTTTTGCCCCAAAATAAGGGGAATTTCAGCCTTATTACCTCAAATAAGAGGAATTTCTGCCTTTTTGTCCCAAAATATAAGGAATTTCTGCCTTTTTGCCCCAAAATAAGGAAAATTTCTGCAATTTTGCCCCAAAATAAGGGGAATTTCTACATTTTTGCCCCAAAATAAAGGAAATGTCAGCCTTTTACCTGAAAATAAGTGAAATTTCTGCAATTTTGCCCCAACTAAGGAAAATTTCTGCAACTTTGCCATAAAATAAGGTAAATTCCTGCAATTTCTCCCCAAAATAAGTGGAATTTCTGAGTTTTGCCCCAAACTAAAGAGAATTTCTGTCTTTTTGCCCCAACATATAGGGAATTTCTGCCTTTTTGCCTCACAATTAGGGGAATTTCTGCAATATTGCTCCAAAATACGGGGAATTTCTGCCTTTCTGCCTGAAAATAAGGGGAAAGCATACCTTTTTGCCATAAAAAAGGGAAATTTCTTCATTTTTGCTTCAAAATAAGAGGAATTTCTGCATTTTTGCCTCTAAATAAGTGGAATTTCTGTCTTTTTCCCCCAAAACAAAGGGAATTTCTGTCTTTTTTGCCCCAAAATAAAGGGAATTTCTTACTTATTACCCTGAAATAAGTGAAATTTCTGCAATTTTGCCCCAAAATAAGGGAAATTTCTGCCTTTTTGCCCCCAAATAAGGGGAATTTTAGCCTTTTTACCTAAAAATAAGGGGAATTTCTGCATTTTTGCTACAAAATATTAGGAATTTCTACCTTTTTGCCCCAAAATAAGGAAAATTTCCGCCTTTTTTCCCTGAAATAAGTGAAATTTCTTCAATTTTGCCCCAAAATAAGTGAAATTTCTGCAATTTTGCCCCCAAATAAGGAAAAATTCTGGAATTTTGCCCCAAAATAAGTGGAATTTCTGAGTTTTGCCCCAAAATAAGGAGAATTTCTGACTTTTTGACCGAACATATAAGGATTTTCTGACTTTTTGTTCCACAATTAGGGGATTTTCTGCAATTGTGCTCCAAAATACGAGGAATTTCTGCTTTTTTGCCCGAAAATAACGGGAATGTATACCTTTTGCCACAAAAAAGGGAAATTTCTTCATTTTTACCCCCAAATAAGAGGAATTTCTGCCTTCTTACCTCAAAATAAGTGAAATTTCTGCCTTTTTACCCAAAAATAAACGGAATTTCTGTCTTTTTGCCCCAAAATAAAAGTAATTTTTAAAATTTTGCCCTGAAATAAGTGAAATTTCTGCAATTTTGCCCCAAAATAAGAAAAATTTCTGCCTTTTTGCCACAAAATAAAGGGAATTTCTGTCTTTTTTCCCCAAAATAAGGGGAATTTCAGCATTTTACCTCATAATAAGGGGAATCTCTGGCTTTTTGCCCCAAAATATGGGGAATTTCTACATTTTTGCCTCAATTTTGTACCAAAATAAAAGAAATTTCTGCCCTTTAGCCCCAAAATAAGAGAAATTTCTGTGTTTTTTTTCTGAAATAAGTGAAATTTCTGCAATTTTGCCCCAAAATAAAGGAAATTTCTGCAATTTTGCCCCAAAATAAAGGAAATTTCTGCAACTTTGCCACAAAATAAGGGGAATTTCTGACTTTTTGCCCTGAAATAAGGAGAATTTCTGTCTTTTTGCCCCAAAATAATGTGAATTTCTGCATTTTCCCTCAAAATTAGGGGAATAGGTGCAATTTTGCTTCAAAATACGGGGAAATCTGCCTTATTGCACAAAAAAAAGGGAATTTCTGCATTTTTGCACCAATATAAGGGGAATTTCTGAAATTTAGCTTTAAAATACGGGGAATTTCTGCGTTATTGCCCGAAATAAAGTGATATTTCTGCCTTTTTGCCCTGAAATATTTGAAATTTCTGCCATTTTACCCCAAAATAAGGGGAATTTCTGTTTTTGGCCCCAAAAATAGGGGAATTTCTGCTTTTAGCCCCAAAATAAGGCAAATTTCTCACTTTTTGCCCTGAAATAATTGAAATTTCTGCAATTTTGCCCCAACATAACAGGAATTTCTGCCTTTTTGCCGAAAATAATAAGAATTTCAGCATTTTACCTCCAAATAAGGGGAATTTCTGCCTTTTTGCCACAAAATATGGGGAATTTCTGCCCTATTGCCCTTAAATAAGGACAATTTCTGCTTTTCTGCCCCAATTAACGGGAATTTCTACCTTTTTGCCACAATGTAAAAAGAATTTCTGCATTTTTGCCCCAAAATAATGGGAATTTCAGCATTTTTACCTCAAAATAAGGGGAATTTCTGCCTTTTGCCCCAAAATATGGGTAATTTCTGCCTTTTTGTTCCAAAATAAGAAAAATTTCTACAATTTTGTATCAAAATAAGAGAAATTTCTGCTTTTTGCCCCAAAATAAAAGTAATTTCTGACTTTTTGCCCTGAAATAAATGAAATTCCTGCAATTTTGCCCGAAAATAAGGGAAATTTGTGGTTTTTTTGCCCCAAATGAGGGGAATTTCTGCACGTTTGCCCCAAAATATGGGGAATTTCAGGATTTTACCTCAAAATAAGAGGAATTTCAGCCTTTTTGCACCAAAATATGGGGAATTTCTGCCTTTTTGCCACAAAATAAGAAAAATTTCTGCAAGTCTGTACCAAAATAAAAGAAATTTCTAAAATTTTGCCCCAAAATAAGGGAAATTTCTGATATTTTCCCCGAAATAAGAAGAGTTTCTGTATTTTTGCCTCAAAATAAAGGGAACTTCTTCCTTTTTGCCACAAAATTAGGGGAGTTTCTGCATTTTGCTTCAAAATACAGAAAATTTCTGCCTCTTTTCCCGAAAATAATGGGAACTTATGCCGATTTACCCCAAATAAAGGGAATTTCTGCATTTTTGCCCCAATATTAGGGGAATTTCTGGAATTTTTCTTCAAAATACAAGGAATTTCTGCCTTTTTGCCCGAAATTAAGGGGATTTTCTGCCTTTTTTCCCCCAAACAATAGAAATTTCTGCAATTTTATCCCCAAATAAAGGGAATTTCTGCCTTTTTGCTCCCAAATAATGGAAAATTTCTGCCTTTTTGCCCTGAAATATGTGAAATGTCTGCAATTTTACCCCAAAATAAGGTGAATTTCTGCCTTTTTGTCCCAAAAAATGGGAATTTCTGCCTTTTTACCCCAAAATAAAAATTTTTGCTTTTTTTCTCTGAAATAAGTGAAATTTCTGCAATTTTGCCTTAAAATAAAAGAAATTTCTGCAATTTTTCCCCATAATAAAGGAATTTTTCTTCAATTTTGCCCCAAAATAAAAGGAATTTCTGTTTTTTGTCCCCATATAAGGGAAATTTCAGCAATTTTCTTCTAAAATAAGGGGAATTTCTGCCTTTTGCCCAAAATAAGGGGAATTTCTGCATTTTTGCCCCAAAACAAAGAAAATTACTGCATGTTTTACACCAAAATTAGGTGAATTTCTGCAATTTTGCTCCAAAATACGGGGATTTTCTGCCTTTTTCGCCGAAAATAAGGAGAATTTCTGCAATGTTGCCGCGAAATAAGTGAAATTTCTGCAGTTTTACCCCAAAATAAGGGGAATTTCTGCCTTTTTGCCTTAAAATTAGGGGAATTTCTGCAATTTTGCTGCAATATATGGGGAATTTCTGCCTTTTTGCCCGAAAATAAAGGGAATGTATTCCTTTTTGCCATAAAAAGGGAAATTTCTTCATTTTTACCCCAAAATAAGGGGATTTTCCGCCTTTTTGCCTCAAAATAAGTGCAATTTCTTACTTTTCCCCAAAAATAAACGGAATTTTTGTCTTTTTGCCCCAAAATAAGGGGAATTTCTGACTTTTTGCCCTTAAATAAGTTAAATTTCTGAAATTTTCCCCAAAATAAGGGAAATGTCTGCTTTTTGCCCCAAAATACGGGGAATTTCTGCCTTCTTGCCCCAAAATAAGGGGAATTTCAGCCTGTTTTCCTCAAAATAAGGGGAATTTCTGCCTTTTGCCCCAAAGTATGAGGAATTTCTGAGTTTTTGCCCCAAAATAAAAAAATTTCTACAATTTTGTACCAAAATAAAAGAAATTTCTGCCTTTTTGCCCCAAAATAAGAGAAATTTCTGCCTTTTTTCCCTGAAATATCTGAAATTACTACAATTTTGCCCCATAATAAAGAAAATTTCTGCAATTTTGCCCCAAAGTAAAGGAAATTTCTGCAATATTGCCCCAAATAAGGGGAATTTCTGACTTTTTGCCCTCGAAAAACGGAGATTTTCTTTTTTTTGCACCAAAATAAAAAGAATTTCAGCCTTTTTGCCCTAAAATTATGAGAATTTATGCAATTTTGCTTCAAAATACGGGGAATTTCTGCATTTTAGCCCCCAAAATAAAGGGAATTTCTGCATTTTTTCCCAATATTAGGGGAATTTCTTCATTTTACCTCTAAATAAGGGGAATTTCTGCATTTTGCCCCAAAATATGGGGAATTTCTGCCTTTTTGTTCCAAAATAAGGAAAATTTCTTCAATTTTGTACCATAATAAAAGAAATTTCTGCTTTTTGCCCCAAAATAAGGGGAATTTCTGACTTTTTACCCTGAAATAAATGAAATTTCTGCAATTTTGCCCGAAAATAAGGGAAATTTGTGCCTTTTTGCCCCCAAATACGGGTCATTTCTGCCTTTTTGCCCGAAATTAAATGGTATTTCTGGCTTTTTGTCCCGAAATAAGTGAAATATCTGCAATTTTAGCCAAAAATTAGGGATTTCATTTTTTTCCACAAAATAAGGGGAATTTCTGCCATTTTGCCCTGAAATATTTGAAATTTCTGCAATTTTATCCCAAAATAAAGAGAATTTCTGCCTTTTTGCCCCAAAATAAGGGAAATTTCTGCCTTATTACCTCAAAATAAGGGGAATTTCTGCCTTTTTGCCCAAAAATATAAGGAATTTCTGCCTTTTTGCTCCAAATAAGGAAAATATCTGCAATTTAGCCCCGAAAAGGGGAATTTCTCCCTTTTTGCCCCCAAAAAAGGAAATTTCAGCCTTTTTACCTGAAAATAAGTGAAATTACTGCAATTTTACCCCAAATACAGTAAATTTCTGCAATTTTGCCCCAAAATAAGGTAAATTTCTGCCATTTTGCCCCAAAATAAAAGAAATTTCTGGAATTTTGCCCCTAAATAAGGGGAATTTCTGATTTTTGCCCAAAAATAAAAGGAATTTCTGCTTTTTGCTCCAAAATTAAGGGAATTTCTGCAATTTTGCTCCAAAATACGGGAAATTTCTGCCTTTTTGCCCGAAAATGAGGGGAATGCATACCTTTTTGCCATAAAAAAGGGAAATTTCTACATTTTTGCCCAAAAATAAGGGGAATTTCTGCCTTTTTGTCTCTAAATAAATGGAATTTCTGTATTTTTCCCTTAAAACAAAGGGAATTTCTGTCTTTTTTGCCCCAAAATAAGGGGAATTTCTGACTTATTACCCTGAAATAAGTTAAATTTCTTCAATTTTGCCCCAAAATAAGAAAAATTTCTGCTTTTGCCCCCAAATAAGGGGAATTTCAGCTTTTTACCTTGAAATAAGGGGAATTTCTGCAATTTTCCCCCAAAATACAGGGAATTTCTGCCTTTTTGCCCGAAAATAAAGGGAATGCATAACTTTTTGCCATAAAAGAGGGAATTTTCTTCATTTTTGCCCCAAAATAAGGGGAATTTCTGCTTTTTTGCCTCTAAATAAGTGGAATTTCTGTATATTTCCCCCAAAACAAAGGGAATTTCTGTCTTTTTGCCCCAAAATAAGGAAAATTTCTGATTTATTACTCTGAAATAAGTGCAATTTCTTCAATTTTGCCCCAAAATAAGGAAAATTTCTGCCTTTTTGCACACAAATAAGGGATATTTTAGCCTTTTTATTTCAAAATAAGGGGAATTTCTGCATTTTTGCCACAAAATATTAAGAATTTCTGCCTTTTTGCCCTAAAATAAAGAAAATTTCTGCCTTTTTTCCTGAAATAAGTGAAATTTCTGCAATTTTGCCCCAAAATAAAAAAAATTTCTGCAATTTTGCCCCAAAATAAAGGAAATTTCTGGAATTTTGCCCCAAAATAAGTGGAATTTCTGAGTTTTTCCCTAAAATAAGGAGAATTTCTGTTTTTTGCCCCAACATATAGGGAATTTCTGCCTTTTTGCCCCACAACTAGAGGAATTTCTGTAATTTTGCTCCAAAATACGGGGAATTTCTGCTTTTTTGCCCGAAAATAAGGGGAAAATATACCTTTTGCCACAAAAAAGGGAAATTTCTTCATTTTTGCCCCAAAATAAGAGGAATTTCTGCCTATTTACCTCAAAATAAGTGAAATTTCTACCTTTTTACCCAAATATAAACGGAATTTCTGTCTTTTTGCCACAAAATAAAAAGAATTTTTGAATTTTGCCCTGAAATAAGTGATATTTGTGCAATTTTGCCCCAAAATAAAAGAATTTTCTGCCTTTTTGCCACAAAATAATGGGAATTTCTGTTTTTTGCCCCAAAATAAGGAAAATTTCAGCCTTTTTCCTCATAATAAGGGTAATCTCTGCCTTTTTGCCCCAAAATATGGGGAATTTCTGCATTTTTGCCCCAAAATAAAGAAAATTTCTGCAATTTTATACCAAAATAAAAGAAATTTCTGCCCTTTTGCCCCAAAACAAGAGAAATTTCTGTCTTCTTTCCCTGAAATAAGTGAAATTTCTGCAATTTTGACCAAAATAAGAAAAATTTCTGCAATTTTGCCACAAAATAAAAGAAATTTTTGCCATTTTGCCACAAAATAAAAGGAATTTCTGACTTTTTGCCCTGAAATAAGGAGAATTTCTATCTTTTTGCCCCAAAATAATGTGTATTTCTGCATTTTCCCTCAAAATTAGGGGAATTTGTGAAATTTTGCTCCAAAATACAGGGAATTTCTGCCTTATAGCCCGAAATTAAGTGGAATTTCTGCCTTTTTGCCCTGAAATATTTGAAATTTCCGCAATTTTAGCCCAAAATAAGGGGAATTTCTGGTTTTGGCCCCAAAATTAGGGGAATTTCTGCTTTTTGCCACAAAATAAGGCAAATTTTTGACTTTTGGCCCTGAAAAACTGAAATTTTTGCAATTTTGCCCCAAAATAAAGGGAATTTCTGCCTTTTTGCCACAAAGTAAAGGAAATTTCTACCCTTTTGCCCCAAAATAAGGGGAATTTCCGCCTTTTGACCTCAAAATAAGGGGAATTTCTGCCTTTATGTTCCAAAATTGGGAAAATTTCTTCAATTTTGTACCAAAATAAAAGAAATTTCTGCTTTTTGCCCCAAAATAAAAGGAATTTTGACTTTTTGTCCTGAAATAAATGAAATTTCTGCAATTTTGCCCGAAAATAAGAAAAATTTGTGCCTTTTTGCCACAAAATATAAAAAATTTCTGCCTTCTTGCCACAAAATAAAAAAAAATTTCCGCAATTCTGTACCAAAATAAATAAAATTTCTCCAATTTTGCCCCAAAATAAGGGAGATTTCTGCAATTTTGCCCCAAAATAAGGGAAATTTCTTCAATTTTGCACCAAAATAAGAAAATTTTCTGACTTTTTGATTCGAAAAAAGGAGAATTTCTGTATTTTTGCCCCAAAATAAAGGGAATTTCTGCCTTTTTGCCCCAAAATTAGGGGAGTTTCTGCAATTTTGCTTCAAAATACAGGGAATTTCTGCCTCTTTCTTCGAAAATAAGGGGAAGTTCTGCCTTTTTGCCCCAATATTAGGGGAATTTCTGCAATTTTGCTCCAAAATACAGGGAATTTCTACCTTTTTGCCCAAAATTAAGGGGATTTTCTGCCTTTTTGCCACAAAATAAGGGGAATTTCTGCCTTTTTGCCCTGAAATATGTGAAATTTCTGCAATTTTATTCCAAAATAAGGGGAATTTCTGCCTTTTTCCCCCAAAATAAGGAAAATTTCTGCATTTTCGCCCCAAAATAAGAAAAAGTTTTCTTTTTTTCTCTGAATAAGTGAAATTTCTGCAATTTTGCCCTAAAATAAGGGAAATTTCTGCAATTTTTCCACATAATAAAGGAAAATTCTGCAATTTTGCCCCAAAATAAGGGGAATTTATGTTTTTTGCCCCCAAATAAGGGAAATTTCTGCATTTTTGCCCCAAAATAAAGAAAATTACTGCATGTTTTACCCCAATATTAGGGGAATTTCTGCAATTTTATCTCCAAAATTGAGGAATTTCTGCCTTTTTCGCCGAAAATAAGGGGAATTTCTGCCATTTTGCCGCGAAATAAGTGAAATTTCTGCAGTTTTACCCCAAAATAAGGGGATTTTCTGCCTTTTTGCCCTAAAATTAGGGAATTTCTGCAATTTTGCTCCAAAATACGGGGAATTACTGCCTTTTTGCCCCAAAATAAAAAAAATTTCTGCAATTTTGTACCAAAATAAAAGAAATTTCTGCCTTATTGCCCCAAAATAAAAAAAAAATTCTAACTTTTTTCCCTGAAATAAGTGAAATTTCTGCAATTTTGCCCCAAAATAAAGGAAATTTCTGCAATTTTGCTCCAAAGTAAAGGAATTTTTTGCAATTTTGCCCCAAATAAGGGGGATTTCTGACTTTTTGCACCCAAAAAAAAGATTTTCTCTGTTTTTGCCCCAAAATAAGGAGAATTTCAGCCTTTTTGCCCGAAAATCATGAGAATTTCTGCAATTTTTCTTCAAAATACGAAAAATTTCTGCCTTTTAGCCTCAAAAAAAGGGAATTTCTGCATTTTCCCCCAATATTAGGGAAATTTCTGCATTTTACCTCTAAATAAGGGCAATTTCTGCATTTTACCTCAAAATAAGAAGAATTTCTGCCTTTTACCCCAAAATATGGGGAATTTCTGCCTTTTTGTTCCAAAATAAAGAAAATTTCTTCAATTTTGTACCATAATAAAAGAAATTTCTCCTTTTTGCCCCAATATTATGATAATTTCTGACTTTTCACCCTGAAATAAATGAAATTTCTGCAATTTTGCCCGAAAATAAGGGAAATTTGTGCTTTTTTGCCCCAAAATAAAAGGAATTTCTGCCTTTTGCCCCAAAATATGGGGAATTTCAGCATTTTACCTCAAAATAAGGGGAATTTCTGCCTTATTGCCCTGGAATATGTGAAATTTCTGCAATTTTGCACCAAAATAAAGGGAATTTCTGTTTTTTGCCTACAAATAAGGGAAATTTCTGCCATTTTGCCCTAAAATAAGGGGAATTTCTGCCATTTGCTTTCAAAATAAGGAGAATTTCTGCCATTTTGCCACAAATTAAAGAAAATTACTGCATGTTTTACCCCAAAATTAGGTGAATATCTGCAATTTTGCTCCAAAATACGAGGATTTTCTGCCTTTTTCGCCGAAAATAAGAGGAATTTCTGCCATTTTGCCGCGAAATAAGTGAAATTTCTGCAGTTTTACCCCAAAATAAGGGGAATTTGTGCCTTTTTGCCCCAAAATTAGGGGAATTTTTGCAATTTTGCTCTAAAATATGGGGAATTTCTGCCTTTTTGCCCGAAAATAAAGGGAATGTATATCTTTTTGCCATAAAAAAGGAAAATTTCTTCACTTTTGCCCCAAAATAAGAAGATTTTCCGACTTTTTGACTCAAAATAAGTGCAATTTCTGCCTTTTCCCCAAAAATAAACGGAATTTCTGTCTTTTGCCCCAAAATAAGGGAAATTTCTGACTTTTTGCCCTGAAATAAGTGAAATTTCTAAAATTTTTCTCCAAAATAAGGGAAATGTCTGCTTTTTGCCCCAAAATAAGGGGAATTTCTGCATTTTTGCCACAAAATAAGGGGAATTTCAGCCTTTTTTCATCAAATTAAGAGGAATTTCGACTTTTTACCCTGAAATAAATGAAATTTCTGCAATTTTGCCCGAAAATAAGGGAAATTTGTGCCTTTTTGCCACAAAATAACGGGAATTTCTGCCTTTTGCCCCAAAATATGGGGAATTTCAGAATTTTACCTCAAAATAAGGGGAATTTCTGCCTCTTTGCCTTGAAATATGTGAAATTTCTGCAATTTTACCCCAAAATAAGGTGAATTTATGCCTTTTTGCCCCAAAATAATGGGAATTTCTGCTTTTTTGCCCCAAAATAAGAAAAATTTTTGCTTTTTTTTTGAAATAAGTGAATTTTCTGCAATTTTGCCCTAAAATAAGGGAAATTTCTGCAATTTTTCCCCATAATAAAGCAAATTTCTGCAATTTTGCAGCAAAATAAGGGGAATTTCTGTTTTTTGCCTTCAAATAAAGCAAATTTCTGAAATTTTGCCCCAAAATAAGGGGAATATCTGTTTTTTGCCCAAATAAGGGAAATTTCTGCAATTTTGCCCTAAAATAAGAGGACTTTCTTCCATTTGCCCCAAAATAAGGGGAATTTCTGTTTTTTGCCCCCAAATAAGGAAAATTTCTGCAATTTTGCCCTAAAATAAGGGAAATTTCTGCAATTTTTTCCATAATAAAGCAAATATCTGCAATTTTGCCGTAAAATAAGGGAAATTTCTGCAATTTTTCCCCATAATAAAGGAAATTTCTGAAATTTTGCCCCAAAATATGGGGAATTTCAGCATTTTACCTCAAAATAAGGCGAATTTCTGCCTTATTGCCCTGAAATATGTGAAATTTCTGCAATTTTGCCCCAAAATAAGGGGAATTTCTGTTTTTTGCCCCCAAATAAGGGAAATTTCTGCAATTTTGCCCTAAAATAAGGGAAATTTCTGCCATTTGCCCCAAAATAATGGGAATTTCTGCCTTTTTGCCACAAAATAAAGAAAATTACTGCATGTTTTACCCCAAAATTAGGTGAATTTCTACAATTTTGCTCCAAAATACGAGGATTTTCTGCCTTTTTCGCCGAAAATAAGAGGAATTTCTACCATTTTGCCGTGAAATAAGTGAAATTTCTGCTGTTTTTCTCCAAAATAAAAGGAATTTCTGCCTTTATGCCCCAAAATTAGGGGAATTTCTGCAATTTTGCTCCAAAATACGGGAAATTTCTGCTTTTTTGCCCGAAAATAAAGGAAATGTATACCTTTTTGCCATAAAAAAAGAAATTTCTCAATTTTTGCCCCAAAATAAGGGGATTTTCCATTTTTTTGACTCATAATAAGTGCAATTTCTGCCTTTTCCCCAAAAATACACGGATTTTCTGTCATTTTGCCCCATAATAAGGGGAATTTCTGACTTTTTGCCCTGAAATAAGTTTAATTTCTAAAAAATTTCCCCAAAGTAAGGGAAATGTTTGCTTTTTGCCTCAAAATAAGGAGAATTTCTGCCTTTTTGCCCCCAAATAAGGGGAATTTCAGCCTTTTTACTTCAAAATAAGGGGAATTTCTGCCTTTTTGCCCCAAAATAAGAAAAATTTCTGTAATTTTGTATGAAAATAAAAGTAATTTCTGCTTTTTGCCCCAAAATAAAAGAAATTTCTGCCTTTTTTCTTTGAAATAAGTGAAATTTTCGTAATTTTGGCCCAAAATAAGGGAAATTTCTGCAATTTTGCTTCAAAGTAAAGGAAATTTCTGCAATTTTGCCCCAAATAAGCGGAATTTCTGACTTTTTGCACCCGAAAAAAGGAGATTTTCTGTCTTTTTGCCCCAAAATAAAGAGAATTTCAGCCTTTTTGCCAAAAAATTATGAGAATTTATGCAATTTTTCTTCAAAATATGGAAAATTCCTGCCCTTTACCCCCAAATAAAGAGAATTTCTGCATTTTTCCCAATATTAGGGGAATTTCTGCATTTTACCTTTAAATAAGGGGAATTTCTGCATTTTACTTCAAAATAAGAAGAATTTCTGCCTTTTACCGCAAATTATGGGGAATTTCTGACTTTTTGTTCCAAAATAAAGAAAATTTCTTCAATTTTGTACCATAATAAAAGAAATTTCTACTTTTTGCCCCGAAATAAGAGGAATTTCTGACTTTTTATAATGAAATAAATGAAATTTGTGCAATTTTGCCCGAAAATAAGGGAAATTTGTGCCTTTTTGCCCCAAAATTATGGGAATTTCTGCCTTTTGCCCCAAATATGGGGAATTTCAGCATTTTACCTCATAATAAGGGGAATTTCTGCCTTTTTGCCCTGAAATATATGAAATTTCTGCAATTTTACCTCAAAATAAATTTCTGCTTTTTTGCCCCAAAATAATTGGAATTTCTGCCTTTTTGCCCCAATATAAGAAAAATTTTTGCTTTTTTTTCTGAAATAAGTGAAATTTCTGTAATTTTGCCCTAAAATAAAAGAAAGTTCTGCAATTTTTCCCCATAATAAAGAAAATTTCTGAAATTTTGCCGCAAAGTAAAGAAAATTTTAGCAATTTTCCCTCAATAAGGGGAATTTCTGTCTTTTTGCCCTAAAATTGGGGGAATTTCTGCAATTTTGCTCCAAAATACGTGGAATTTCTTCATTTTGCCCGAAAATAAAGGGAATGTATACCTTTTCGCCATAAAAAAGGAAAATTTCTTCACTTTTGCTTCAAAATAAGGGCATTTTCCGCCTTTCTGACTAAAAATACGTGCAATTTCTGCCTTTTCCCCAAAAATAAACGGAATTTCTGTCTTTTTGCCCAAAAATAAGGGGAATTTCTGACTTTTTTCCCTGAAAAAAGTGAAATTTCTAAATTTTTCCCCAAAATAAGGGAAATGTCTGCTTTTTGCCCCAAAATAAGGAGAATTTCTGCCTTTTTGCTCCAAAATAGGGGGAATTTCAGCTTTTTTTCCTCAAAATAAGGGGAATTTCTGCCTTTTGCCCCAAAATATAAGGAATTTCTGTCTTTTTAACCCCAAAATAAGAAAAATTTCTGCAATTTTGTACCAAAATAAAAGAAATTTCTGCATTTTTGCCCCAAAATAAGAGAAATTTCTGCCTTATTTCCCTGAAATAAGTGAAATTTCTGCAATTTTGCCCCAAAATAATGGAAATTTCTGCAATTTTGCCCCAAAACAAGGGAAATTTCTGCAATTTTGCCCCACAGTAAAGGAAATTTCTGCAATTTTGCCCCAAAATAAGGAGAATTTCAGACTTTTTGCCCGAAAATTATGAAAATTTCTGCAATTTTCTTCAAAATACGGAAAATTTCTGCCTTTTAGCCGCAAAATAAAGGGAATTTCTGCATTTTTCCCAATATTAAGGAAATTTCTGCATTTTACCTCTAAATAAGGAGAATTTCTGCATTTTACTTCAAAATAAGAAGAATTTCTGCCTTTTACCGCAAATTATGGGGAATTTCTGCCTTTTTGTTCCAAAATAAAGAAAATTTCTTCAATTTTGTACCATAATAAAAGAAATTTCTACTTTTTGCCCCGAAATAAGGGGAATTTCTGACTTTTTACACTGAAATAAATGAAATTTGTGCAATTTTGCCCGAAAATAAGGGAAATTTGTGCCTTTTTGCCCCAAAATTATGGGAATTTCTGCCTTTTGCCCCAAATATGGGGAATTTCAGCATTTTACCTCATAATAAGGGGAATTTCTGCCTTTTTGCGCTGAAATATATGAAATTTCTGCAATTTTACCTCAAAATAAAGTGAATTTCTGCTTTTTTGCCCCAAAATAATTGGAATTTCTGCCTTTTTGCCCCAATATAAGAAAAATTTTTGCTTTTTTTTCTGAAATAAGTGAAATTTCTGTAATTTTGCCCTAAAATAAAAGAAAGTTCTGCAATTTTTCCCCATAATAAAGAAAATTTCTGAAATTTTGCCGCAAAGTAAAGGAAATTTTTGCAATTTTCCCCCAATAAGGGGAATTTCTGCCTTTTTGCCCTAAAATTAGGGGAATTTCTGCAATTTTGCTCCAAAATACGTGGAATTTCTTCATTTTGCCCGAAAATAAAGGGAATGTATACCTTTTCGCCATAAAAAAAGGGAAATTTCTTCACTTTTGCTTCAAAATAAGGGCATTTTCCGCCTTTCTGACTAAAAATATGTGCAATTTCTTCCTTTTCCCCAAAAATAAATGGAATTTCTGTCTTTTTGCCCAAAATTAAGGGGAATTTCTGACTTTTTTCCCTGAAAAAAGTGAAATTTCTAAATTTTTCCCCAAAATAAGGAAAATGTCTGCTTTTTGCCCCAAAATAAGGGGAATTTCTAACTTTTTGCCCCAAAATAGGGGGAATTTCAGCCTTTTTTCCTCAAAATAAGGAGAATTTCTGCCTTTTACCCCAAAATATGGGGAATTTCTGTCTTTTTACCCCAAAATAAGAAAAATTTCTGCAATTTTGTACCAAAATAAAAGAAATTTCTGCATTTTTGCCCCAAAATAAGAGAAATTTCTGCCTTATTTCCCTGAAATAAGTGAAATTTCTGCAATTTTGCCCCAAAATAAGGGAAATTTCTGCAATTTTGCCCCAAAACAAGGGAAATTTCTGCAATTTTGCCCCACAGTAAAGGAAATTTCTGCAATTTTGCCCCAAAATAAGGAGAATTTCAGCCTTTTTGCCCAAAAATTATGAAAATTTCTGCAATTTTTCTTCAAAATACGGAAAATTTCTGCCTTTTAGCCGCAAAATAAAGGGTATTTCTGCATTTTTCCCCAATATTAGGGAAATTTCTGCATTTTACCTCTAAATAAGGGGAATTTCTGCATTTTTCCTCAAAATAATAAGAATTTCTGCTTTTTACCACAAAATATGGTGAATTTCTGCCTTTTTGTTCCAAAATAAAAAAAATTTCTTCAATTTTGTACCATAATAATAGAAATTTCCTTTTTTTGCTTCAAAATAAGGGGAATTTCTGACATTATACCTTGAAATAAATGAAATTTCTGCAATTTTGCCCGAAAATAGGGGAAATTTGTGCCTTTTTTGGCCCAAAATAAGGGGAATGTCTGCCTTTTGCCCCAAAATATGGGGAATTTCAGCATTTTACCTCAAAATAAGGGGAATTTCTGCTTTTTTGCAAAGAAATATGTGAAATTTCTGCAATTTTACCCCAAAATAAGGTGAATTTCTGCCTTTTTGCCCCAAAGTAATGGGAATTTCTGCTTTTTTGCCCCAAAATAAGAAAATTTTTGTTTTTTCTTCTGAAATAAGTTAAATTTCTGCACTTTTGCCCTAAAATAAGGGAATTTTCTGCAATATTTCCCAAATAATAAAGCAAATTTCTGCAATTTTGCCGCAAAATAAGGGGAATTTCTGTTTTTTGCCCCCAAATAAAGCAAATTTCTGCAATTTTGCCCCAAAATAAGGGGAATTTCTGTTTTTTGTCCTCAAATAAGGGAAATTTCTGCAATTTTGCCCTAAAATAAAGGGAATTTCTGCCATTTGCCCCAAAATAAGAGGAATTTCTGCCTATTTGCCACAAAATAAAGAAAATTACTGCATGTTTTACCCCAAAATTAGGTGAATTTCTGCAATTTTGCTCCAAAATACGAGGATTTTCTGCGTTTTTGGCCGAAAATAAAAGGAATTTCTGCCATCTTGCCGTGAAATAAGTGAAATTTCTACAGTATTACCCCAAAATAAGGGGAATTTCTGCGTTTTTGCCTCAAAATTAGGGGAATTTCGGCAATTTTGCTCCAAAATAAGGGGAATTTCAGCCTTTTTTCCCGAAAATAAAAGGAATGTATATCTTTTTGCCATAAAAAAGGGAAATTTCTTCACTTTTTCCCCAAAATAAAGCGATTTTCCGCCTTTTTGACTCAAAATAAGTGCAATTTCTGCCTTTTCCCAAAAAATAAATGGAATTTCTGTCTTTTTGCCCCAAAATAAGGAGAATTTCTGACTTTTTGCCCTGAAATAAGTGAAATTTCTAAAATTATTCCCTAAAATAAAGGAAATGTCTGCTTTTTGCCACAAAATAAGGGGAATTTCAGCCTTTTTTCCTCAAAATAAGTGGAATTTCTGCCTTTTGCCCCAAAATATGGGAAATTTATGCTTTTGACCCAAAATAAGAAAAATTTCTGAAATTTTGTATCATATAGAAGAAATTTCTGCCTTTTTGTTCCAAAATAAGAGAAATTTCTGCCTTTTTTCTCTGAAATAAGTAAAATTTCTGCAATTTTGCCCCAAAATAAGGGAAATTTCTGCAATTTTGCCCCAAAGTAGAAAAAATTTCTGCAATTTTGCCCCAAATATGAGGAATTGCTGAATTTTTGCACCCAAAAAAAAGAGATTTTCTGTCTTTTTGCCCCAAAATAAGGAGAATTTCAGCCTTTTTGCCCGAAAATTATGAGAATTTCTGCAATTTTTCTTCAAAATACAGTAAATTTCTGCCTTTTAGCCCCAAAATAAAAGGAATTTCGCATTTTTCCCCAATATTAGGGGAATTTCTGCATTTTACCTCTAAATAAAAAGAATTTCTGCATGTTACCTCAAAATAAGAAGAATTTCTGCCTTTTACCCCAAAATATGGGGAATTTCTGCCTTTTTGTTCCAAAATAAAGAAAATTTCTTCAATTTTGTACCATAATAAAAGAAATTTCTTCTTTTTGCCCCAAAATTAGGGGAATTTCTGACGTTTCACCCTGAAATAAATGAAATTTCTGCAATTTTGCCCGAAAATAAGGGAAGTTTGTTCCTTTTTTGGCCCAAAATAAGGGGAATTTCTGCCTTTTGCACCAAAATATGGGGAATTTCAGCATTTTACCTCAAAATAAGGGGAATTTCTGTTTTTTGCAATGAAATATTTGAAATTTCTGCAATTTAACCCCAAAATAAGGTGAATTTCTGCCTTTTTGCCCCAAAATAATGGGAATTTCTGCCTTTTTGCCCCAAAATAAGAAAAATTTTTGTTTTTTCTTCTGAAATAAGTGTAATTTCTGCACTTTTGCCCTAAAATAAGGGAATTTTCTGCAATTTTTCCCCAATAATAAAGCAAATTTCTTCAATTTTGCCGCAAAATAAGGTTAATTTCAGTTTTTTGCCCCCAAATAAAGCAAATTTCCGCAATTTTGCCCCAAAATAAGGGGAATATCTGTTTTTTGCCCCCAAGTAAGGAAAATTTCTGCAATTTTGCCCTAAAATAATAAGAATTTCTGCCATTTGCCCCAAAAAAAGGGGAATTGTTGCCTATTTGCCACAAAATAAAGTAAATTACTGCATGTTTTGCCCCAAAATTAGGTGAATTTCTGCAATTTTGCTCCAAAATACGAGGATTTTCTGCGTTTTTCGCCGAAAATAAGGGGAATTTCTGCCATCTTGCCGCGAAATAAGTGAAATTTCTGCAGTTTTACCCTAAAATAAGGGGAATTTCTGCAATTTTGCTCCAAAATACGGGGAATTTCTGCCTTTTTGCCCGAATATAAAGGGAATGTATAACTTTTTGCCATAAAAAAGGGAAATTTCTTCATTTTTGCCCCAAAATAAGGTGATTTTCAGCCTTTTTGACTCAAAATAAGTGCAATTTCTGCCTTTTCCTCAAAAATAAACGGAATTTCTGTCTTTTTGCCTCAAAATAAGGGGAATTTCTGAATTTTTGCCCTGAAATAAGTGAAATTTCTAAAATTTTTCACCAAAATAAGAGAAATGTCTGCTTTTTGCCCCAAAATAAGGGAAATTTCTGCCTTTTTGCCCCAAAATAAAGAGAATTTCAGGTTTTTTTTTCCTCCAATAAAGGGGAATTTCTGCCTTTTGCCACAAAATATGTGAAATTTCTGCAATTTTACCCCAAAATAAGGTGAATTTCTGCCTTTTTGCCCCAAAATAATTGTAATTTCTGCCTTTTTGCCCCAAAATAAGAAAAATTTTTGTTTTTTTTCTGAAATAAGTGAAATTTCTGTAATTTTGTCCTAAAATAAAAGAAATTTCTGCAATTTTTCACCATAATAAAAAAAATTTCTGCAATTTTGCCGCAAAGTAGAGGAAATTTCTGCAATTTTCCCCCAATAAGGGGAATTCCTGTCTTTTTGCCCCAAAATTAGGGGAATTTCTGCAATTTTGCTCCAAAATACGTGGAATTTCTGCATTTTGCCCGAAAATAAATGGAATGTATACCTTTTCGCCATAAAAAAGGGAAATTTCTTCACTTTTGCTTCAAAATAAGGGCATTTTCCGCCTTTTTGACTCAAAATAAGTGCAATTTCTGCCTTTTCCCCAAGAATAAACGGAATTTCTGTCTTTTGCCCCAAAATAAGGAGAATTTCTGACTTTTTGCCCTGAAATAAGTGAAATTTCTAAATTTTTCCCCAAAATAAGGGAAATGTCTGCTTTTTGCCCCAAAATAGGGGGAATTTCAGCCTTTTTTCCTCAAAATAAGGGGAATTTCTGCCTTTTGCCCCAAAATATGGGGAATTTCTGTCTTTTTGCTCCAAAATAAGAAAAATTTCTGCAATTTTGTACCAAAATAAAAGAAATTTCTGCCTTTTTGCCCCAAAATAAGAGAAATTTCTGCCTTATTTCCCGGAAATAAGTGAAATTTCTGCAATTTTGCCCCAAAACAAGGGAAATTTCTGCAATTTTGCCCCAAAATAAGGGTAATTTCTGCAATTTTGCCCCACAGTAAAGGAAATTTCTGCAATTTTGCCTCAAAATAAGGAGAATTTCAGGCTTTTTGCCCGAAAATTATGAAAATTTCTGCAATTTTTCTTCAAAATACGGAAAATTTCTGCCTTTTAGCCCCACAATAGAGGGAATTTCTGCATTTTTCCCAATATTAGGGGAATTTCTGCATTTTACCTCTAAATAAGGAGAATTTCTGCATTTTTCCTCAAAATAAGAAGAATTTCTGCCTTTTACCCCAAAATATGGTGAATTTCTGCCTTTTTGTTCCAAAATAAAGAAAATTTCTTTAATTTTGTACCATAATAAAAGAAATTTCTCCTTTTTGCTTCAAAATAAGGGGAATTCCTGACATTATACCTTGAAATAAATGAAATTTCTGCAATTTTGCCCCAAAATAAGGGAAATTTGTGCCTTTTTTGGCCCAAAATAAGGGGAATTTCTGCCTTTTGCCCCAAAATATAAGGAATTTCAGCATTTTACCTCAAAATAAGGGGAATTTTTGCTTTTTTGCAATGAAATATGTGAAATTTCTGCAATTTTACCCCAAAATAAGGTGAATTTCTGCCTTTTTGCCTCAAAATAATGGGAATTTTTGCCTTTTTGCCCTAAAATAAGAAAAATTTTTGTTTTTTCTTCTGAAATAAGTTAAATTTCTGCACTTTTGCCCTAAAATAAGGGAATTTTCTGCAATATTTCACAAATAATAAAGCAAATTTCTGCAATTTTGCCGCAAAATAAGGGGAATTTTTGTTTTTTGCCCCCAAATAAAGCAAATTTCTACAATTTTGCCCCAAAATAAGGGGAATTTCTGTTTTTTGCCCCTAAATGATGGAAATTTCTGCAATTTTGCTCTAAAATAAAGGGAATTTCTGAAATTTGCCCCAAAATAAGGGGAATTTTTGCCTATTTGCCACAAAATAAAGAAAATTACTGCACGTTTTACCCCAAAATTAGGTGAATTTCTCCAATTATGCTCCAAAATACGAGGATTTTCTGCGTTTTTCGCCGAAAATAAGGGGAATTTCTGCCATCTTGCCGTGAAATAAGTGAAATTTTTGCAGTTTTACCCCAAAATAAAGGGAATTTCTGCGTTTTTGCCCCAAAATTAGGGGAATTTCTGCAATTTTGCTCCAAAATACGGGGAATTTCTGCCTTTTTGCCCGAATATAAAGGGAATGTATAACTTTTTGCCATAAAAAAGGGAAATTTCTTCATTTTTGCCCCAAAATAAGGCGATTTTCAGCCTTTTTGACTCAAAATAAGTGCAATTTCTGCCTTTTCCTCAAAAATAAACGGAATTTCTGTCTTTTTGCCTCAAAATAAGGGGAATTTCTGAATTTTTGCCCTGAAATAAGTGAAATTTCTAAAATTTTTCACCAAAATAAGAGAAATGTCTGCTTTTTGCCCCAAAATAAGGGAAATTTCTGCCTTTTTGCCCCAAAATAAAGAGAATTTCAGGTTTTTTTTCCTCCAATAAAGGGGAATTTCTGCCTTTTGCCACAAAATATGTGAAATTTCTGCAATTTTACCCCAAAATAAGGTGAATTTCTGCCTTTTTGCCCCAAAATAATTGTAATTTCTGCCTTTTTGCCCCAAAATAAGAAAAATTTTTGTTTTTTTTCTGAAATAAGTGAAATTTCTGTAATTTTGTCCTAAAATAAAAGAAATTTCTGCAATTTTTCACCATAATAAAAAAAATTTCTGCAATTTTGCCGCAAAGTAGAGGAAATTTCTGCAATTTTCCCCCAATAAGGGGAATTCCTGTCTTTTTGCCCCAAAATTAGGGGAATTTCTGCAATTTTGCTCCAAAATACGTGGAATTTCTGCATTTTGCCCGAAAATAAATGGAATGTATACCTTTTCGCCATAAAAAAGGGAAATTTCTTCACTTTTGCTTCAAAATAAGGGCATTTTCCGCCTTTTTGACTCAAAATAAGTGCAATTTCTGCCTTTTCCCCAAGAATAAACGGAATTTCTGTCTTTTGCCCCAAAATAAGGAGAATTTCTGACTTTTTGCCCTGAAATAAGTGAAATTTCTAAATTTTTCCCCAAAATAAGGGAAATGTCTGCTTTTTGCCCCAAAATAGGGGGAATTTCAGCCTTTTTTCCTCAAAATAAGGGGAATTTCTGCCTTTTGCCCCAAAATATGGGGAATTTCTGTCTTTTTGCTCCAAAATAAGAAAAATTTCTGCAATTTTGTACCAAAATAAAAGAAATTTCTGCCTTTTTGCCCCAAAATAAGAGAAATTTCTGCCTTATTTCCCGGAAATAAGTGAAATTTCTGCAATTTTGCCCCAAAACAAGGGAAATTTCTGCAATTTTGCCCCAAAATAAGGGTAATTTCTGCAATTTTGCCCCACAGTAAAGGAAATTTCTGCAATTTTGCCTCAAAATAAGGAGAATTTCAGGCTTTTTGCCCGAAAATTATGAAAATTTCTGCAATTTTTCTTCAAAATACGGAAAATTTCTGCCTTTTAGCCCCACAATAGAGGGAATTTCTGCATTTTTTCCCAATATTAGGGGAATTTCTGCATTTTACCTCTAAATAAGGAGAATTTCTGCATTTTTCCTCAAAATAAGAAGAATTTCTGCCTTTTACCCCAAAATATGGTGAATTTCTGCCTTTTTGTTCCAAAATAAAGAAAATTTCTTTAATTTTGTACCATAATAAAAGAAATTTCTCCTTTTTGCTTCAAAATAAGGGGAATTCCTGACATTATACCTTGAAATAAATGAAATTTCTGCAATTTTGCCCCAAAATAAGGGAAATTTGTGCCTTTTTTGGCCCAAAATAAGGGGAATTTCTGCCTTTTGCCACAAAATATAAGGAATTTCAGCATTTTACCTCAAAATAAGGGGAATTTTTGCTTTTTTGCAATGAAATATGTGAAATTTCTGCAATTTTACCCCAAAATAAGGTGAATTTCTGCCTTTTTGCCTCAAAATAATGGGAATTTTTGCCTTTTTGCCCTAAAATAAGAAAAATTTTTGTTTTTTCTTCTGAAATAAGTTAAATTTCTGCACTTTTGCCCTAAAATAAGGGAATTTTCTGCAATATTTCACAAATAATAAAGCAAATTTCTGCAATTTTGCCGCAAAATAAGGGGAATTTTTGTTTTTTGCCCCCAAATAAAGCAAATTTCTACAATTTTGCCCCAAAATAAGGGGAATTTCTGTTTTTTGCCCCTAAATGATGGAAATTTCTGCAATTTTGCTCTAAAATAAAGGGAATTTCTGAAATTTGCCCCAAAATAAGGGGAATTTTTGCCTATTTGCCACAAAATAAAGAAAATTACTGCACGTTTTACCCCAAAATTAGGTGAATTTCTCCAATTATGCTCCAAAATACGAGGATTTTCTGCGTTTTTCGCCGAAAATAAGGGGAATTTCTGCCATCTTGCCGTGAAATAAGTGAAATTTTTGCAGTTTTACCCCAAAATAAAGGGAATTTCTGCGTTTTTGCCCCAAAATTAGGGGAATTTCTGCAATTTTGCTCCAAAATACGGGGAATTTCTGCCTTTTTGCCCGAAAATAAAGGGAATGTATAACTTTTTGCCAAAAAAAGGGAAATTTCTTCACTTTTGCCCCAAAATAAACCGATTTTCTGCCTTTTTGACTCAAAATAAGTGCAATTTCTGCCTTTTCCCCAAAAATAAACGGAATTTCTGTCTTTTTGCCCAAAAATAAGGGGAAATTCTGACTTTTTGCCCTGAAATAAGTGAAATTTCTAAAATTTTTCCCCAAAATAAGGGAAATGTCTGCTTTTTGCCCCAAAATAAGAAGAATTTCTGCCTTTTTGCCCCAAAATAAGGGGAATTTCAGCCTTTTTTCCTCAAAATAAGTGGAATTTCTGCCTTTTGCCCCAAAATATGGGAAATTTATGCCTTTTTGCCCCAAATTAAGAAAAATTTCTGCAATTTTGTACCAAAATAAAATAAATTTCTGCCTTTTTGTTCCAAAATAAGAGAAATTTCTGCCTTTTTTCCCTTAAATATGTGAAATTTCTGCAATTTTACCCAAAAATAAGGGAAATTTCTAAAATTTTGCCCCAAAGTAGAGGAAATTTCTGCAATTTTGCCCCAAATAAGGGGAATTTTTGAATTTTGCACCCGAAAAAGGAGATTTTCTGTCTTTTTGCCCTCAAATAAGGAGAATTTCAGCATTTTTGCCCGAAAATTATGAGAATTTCTGCAATTTTTCTTCAAAATACGAAAATTTTCTGCCTTTTAGCCCCAAAATAAAGGGAATTTCTGCATTTTTCCCCAATATTAGGGGAATTTCTGCATGTTACCTCAAAACAAGAAGAATTTCTGCCTTTTACCCCAAAATATGGGGAATTTCTGCCTTTTTGTTCCAAAATAAAGAAAATTTCTTCAATTTTGTACCATAATAAAAAGAAATTTCTCCTTTTTGCCCCAAAATAAGGGGAATTTCTGACTTTTTACCCTGAAATAAATGAAATTTCTGCAATTTTGCCTGAAAATAAGGGAAATTTTGCCTTTTTTGCCCCCCAAAAAAGGGGAATTTCTGCCTTTTGTCCCAAAATATAGCTAATTTCAGCATTTTACCTCAAAATAAAAAAAATTTCTTTCTTTTTGCCCTGAAATATATGAAATTTTTTCAATTTTTCCCCAAAATAAGGTGAATTTCTGCCTTTATGCCCCAAAATAAGGGTAATTTCTGCCTTTTTGCCCCAAAATAAGGGGAATTTCAGCATTTTTTCCTCAAAATAAGGGGAATTTCTGCCTTTTGCCCCAAAATATGGGGAATTTCTGCCTTTTTGCCCCAAAATAAGAGAAATTTTGCCTTTTTTCCCTGAAATAAGTGAAATTTCTGCAATTTTGCCCCAAAATAAGGGAAATTTCTGCAAATTTGCCCCAAAGTAAAGGAAATTTCTGCAGTTTTGCCCCAAATAAGGGGAATTTCTGACTTTTTGCCCCAAAATTAGGGGAATTTCTGCAATTTTGCTCCAAAATACGGGGAATTTCTGCCTTTTTGCCCGAAAATAAAGGGAATGTATACCTTTTTGCCATAAAAAAGGGAAATTTCTTCACTTTTGCCCCAAAATAAGGGGATTTTCGGACTTTTTTACTCAAAATAAGTGCAATTTCTGCCTTTTCCCCAAAAATAAATGGAATTTCTGCGTTTTTGCCCCAAAATAAGGGGAATTTCTGACTTTTTTCCCTGAAATAAGTGAAATTTCTCTAATTTTTCCCCAAAATAAGGGAAATGTCTGCTTTTTGCCCCAAAATAAAGGGAATTTCTGCCTTTTTGCCCCAAAACAAGGGGAATATCAGCATTTTTTCTTCAAAATAAGGGGAATTTCTGCCTTTTGCCCCAAAATATGGGGAATTTCTGTCTTTTTGCTCCAAAATAAGAAAAATTTCTGAAATTTTGTACCAAAATAAAAGAAATTTCTGCATTCTTGCCCCAAAATAAGAGAAATTTCTTCCTTTTAGCTCTGAAATAAGTGAATTTTCTGCAATTTTGCCCCAAAATAAGGGAAATTTCTGCAATTTTGCCCCAAAGTAAAGGAAATTTCTGCAATTTTGTTCCAAATAAAAGGAATTTCTGACTTTTTTCGCCTGAAAAAAAAGATTTTCTGTCTTTTTAGCCAAAATAAGGGATTTTCAGGCTTTTTGCTTGAAAATTATGAAAATTTCTGCAATTTTTCTTCAAAATATGGAAGATTTCTGCCTTTTAGCCCCAAAATAAAGGGAATTTCTGAATTTTTCTCCAACATTTGGGGAATTTCTGCATTTTACCTCTATATAAGGGGAAATTCTGCATTTTACTTCAAAATAAGAATTTCTGCCTTTTACCCCAAAATATGGGGAATTTCTGCCTTTTTGTTCCAAAATAAAGAAAATTTCTTCAATTTTGTACCATAATAAAAGAAATTTCTTATTTTTGCCCCAAAATAAGGGGAATTTCTGACTTTTTACCCTGAAATAAATAAAATTTCTGCAATTTTGCCCGAAAAGAATGGAAATTTGTGCCTTTTTTGCACCAAAATAAAGGGAATTTCTGCTTTTTGCCCCAAAATATTGGGAATTTCAGCATTTTACCTCAAAACAAGGGGAATTTCTGCGTTTTTGCCCTGAAATATGTGAAATTTCTGCAATTTTACCCCAAAATAATGTGAATTTCTGACTTTTTGCCCCAAAATAATGGGAATTTCTGCATTTTTGCCCCAAAATAAGAAAAAATTTTGCTTTTTTCTTCTGCAATAAATGAAATTTCTGCAATTTTGCCCTAAAATAACAGAAATTTCTGCAATTTTACCCCATAATAAAGCAAATTTCTGCAATTTTGCTGCAAAATAAGGTGAATTTCTGTTTTTTGCCCCCAAATAAAGCAAATTTCTGCAATTTTGCTACAAAATAAAAGGAATTTCTGTTTTTTGCACACAAATAAGGGAAATTACTGCAATTTTGCCCTAAAATAAGGGGAATTTCTGCAATTTGCCCCAAAATAAAGGGAATTTCTGCCTTTTTGCCACAAAATAATAAAAATTACAGCATGTTTTACCCAAAAATTAGGTGAATTTCTGCAATTTTGCTCCAAAATATGAGGATTTTCTGCATTTTTCGCCGAAAATAAGGGGAATTTCTGCCATTTTGCCGCGAAATAAGTGAAATTTCTGCAGTTTTACCCCAAAATAAGGGGAATTTCTGCTTTTTTGCCCCAAAATTAGGGGAATTTCTGCAATTTTGCTCCAAAATACAGGGAATTTCTGCCTTTTTGCCCGAAAATAAAGGCAATGTATAACTTTTTGCTATAAAAAAGGGAAATTTCTTGACTTTTGCCCCAAAATAAGGCGATTTTCTGCCTTTTTGACTCAAAATAAGTGCAATTTCTGCCTTTTCCTCTAAAATAAACAGATTTTCTGTCTTTTTGCCCCAAAATAAGGGGAATTTCTGACTTTTTGCCCTGAAATAAGTGAAATTTCTAAAATTTTTCACCAAAATAAGGGATATTTCTGCCTTTTGCCCCAAAATAAAGGGAATTTCAGCCTTTTTTCCTCAAAATAAGGGGAATTTCTGCCTTTTGCCCCAAAATATGGGAAATTTCTGCCTTTTTGCCCCAAAATAATAAAAATTTCTCCAATTTTGTACCAAAATAAAAAAAAATTCTGCCTTTTTGTTCCAAAATAAGAGAAATTTCGGCCTTTTTTCCCTTAAATAAGTGAAATTTCTGCAATTTTGCTCCAAAATAAGGGAAATTTCTGCAATTTTGCCCCAAAGTAGAGGAAATTTCTGCAATTTTGCCCCAAATAAGAGAAATTTCTAAATTTTGCAGCCGAAAAAGGAGATTTTCTGTTTTTTTGCCACAAAATAAGGAGAATTTCAGCCTTTTTGCCCGAAAATTATGAGAATTTCTGCAATTTTTCTTCATAATACGGAAATTTTCTTCCTTTTAACCCCAAAATAAAGGGAATTTCTGCATTTTTCCCCAATATTAGGGGAATTTCTGCATTTTACCTCTAAATAAGGGCAATTTCTGCATTTTACCTCAAAATAAGAAGAATTTCTGCCTTTTACCCCAAAATATGGGGAATTTCTGCCTTTTTGTTCCAAAATAAAAAAAAATTTCTTCAATTTTGTACCATAATAAAAGAAATTTCTAATTTTTGCCCCAAAATAAGGGGAATTTCTGACTTTTTACCCTGAAATAAATGAAATTTCTGTAATTTTGCCCAAAAATAAGGGAAATTTTGCCTTTTTTGCCCCAAAAAATAGGGAATTTCTGCCTTTTGTTCCAAAATATGGGTAATTTCAGCATTTTACCTCAAAATAAAGAAAATTTCTTCCTTTTTGCCCTGAAATATATGAAATTTCTTCAATTATTCCCCAAAATAAGGTGAATTTCTGCCTTTTTGCCCCAAAATAAGGGTAATTTCTGCCTTTTTGCCCCAAAATAAGGGGAATTTCAGCATTTTTTCCTCAAAATAAGGGGAATTTCTGCCTTTTGCCCCAAAATATGGGGAATTTCTGCCTTTTTGCCCCAAAATAAGAGAAATTTTGCCTTTTTTCCCTGAAATAAGTGAAATTTCTGCAATTTTGCCCCAAAGTAAAGGAAATTTCTGTAGTTTTGCCCCAAATAAGGGGAATTTCTGACTTTTTGCCCCAAAATTAGGGGAATTTCTGCAATTTTGCTCCAAAATACGGGGAATTTCTGCCTTTTTGCCCGAAAATAAAGGGAATGTATACCTTTTTGCCATAAAAAAGAAAAATTTCTTCACTTTTGCCCCAAAATAAGGGGTTTTTTGGACTTTTTGACTCAAAATAAGTGCAATTTCTGCCTTTTCCCCAAAAATAAATGGAATTTCTTCCTTTTTGCCCCAAAATACGAGGAATTTCTGACTTTTTGCACTGAAATAAGTGAAATTTCTCTAATTTTTCCCGAAAATAAGGGAAATGTCTGCTTTTTGCCCCAAAATAAAGGGAATTTCTGCCTTTTTGCCCCAAAATAAGTGGAATTTCAGCATTTTTTCTTCAAAATAAGGGGAATTTCTGCCTTTTGCCCCAAAATATGGGGAATTTCTGTCTTTTTGCCCCAAAATAAGGAAAATTTCTGCAATTTTGTACCAAAATAAAAAAAATTTCTGCATTTTTGCCCCAAAATAAGAGAAATTTCTGCCTTTTATCTCTGAAATAAGTGAATTTTCTGCAATTTTGCCCCAAAATAAGGGAAATTTCTGAAATTTTGCCCCAAAGTAAAGGAAATTTCTGCAATTTTGCCCCAAATAAAAGATATTTCTAACTTTTTGCACCCGAATAAAGGAGATTTTCTGTTTTTTTGAGCCAAAATAAGGGAATTTCAGCCTTATTGCTTGAAAATTATGAAAATTTCTGCAATTTTTCTTCAAAATATGGAAAATTTCTTCCTTTTAGCCCCCCAAAAAAAAAGGGAATTTCTGAATTTTTCTTCAATATTTGGGGAATTTCTGCATTTTACCTCTAAATAAATGGAAATTCTGCATTTTACCTCAAAATAAGAATTTCTGCCTTTTACCCCAAAATATTGGGAATTTCTGCCTTTTTGTTCCAAAATAAAGAAAATTTCTTCAATTTTGTACCATAATAAAAGAAATTTCTCCTTTTTGCTCCAAAATAAGGGGGATTTCTGACTTTTTACCCTGAAATAAATAAAATTTCTGCAATTTTGCCCGAAAATAAGGATAATTTGTGCCTTTTTTGGCCCAAAATAAGGGGAATGTCTGCCTTTTGCCCCAAAATATGGGGAATTTCAGCATTTTACCTCAAAATAAGGGGAATTTCTGCTTTTTTGCAAAGAAATATGTGATATTTCTGCAATTTTACCCCAAAATAAGGTGAATTTCTGCCTTTTTGCCCCAAAATAATGGGAATTTCTGCATTTTTGACCCAAAATAAGAAAAAATTTTGCTTTTTTCTTCTCCAATAAGTGAAATTTCTGCAATTTTGCCCTAAAATAAGGGGAATTTCTGCCATTTGCCCCAAAATAAGGGGAATTTCTGCCTTTTTGCTGCGAAATAAGTGAAATTTCTGCAGTTTTACACCAAAATAAAGGGAATTTCTGCCTTTTGCCCCAAAATTAGGGGAATTTCTTGAATTTTGCTCCAAAATACAGGGAATTTTTGCCTTTTTGCCTGAAAATAAAGGCAATGTATACCTTTTTGCTATAAAAAAGGGAAATTTCTTCACTTTTGCCCCAAAATAAGGCGATTTTCCGCCTTTTTGACTCAAAATAAGTGCAATTTCTGCCTTTTCCCCAAAAGTAAATGGAATTTCTGTCTTTTTGCCGCAAAATAAGGGGAATTTCTGACTTTGTGCCCTGAAATAAGTGAAATTTCTAAAAATTTTCCTCAAAATAAGGGAAATGTCTGCTTTTTGCCCCAAAATAAGGAGAATTTCTGCCTTTTTGCCCCAAAATAAGGGGAATTTCAGCATTTTTTCCTCAAAATAAAAGGAATTTCTGCCTTTTGACCCAAAATATGGGAAATTTCAGCCATTTTGCCCTAAAATAAGAAAAATTTCTGCAATTTTTTACCAAAATAAAAAAAATTCTGCCTTTTTGTTTCAAAATAAGAGAAATTTCTACAATTTTTTCCTGAAATAAGTGAAATTTCTGCAATTTTGCCCCAAAATAAGAAAAAATTTTGCTTTTTTCTTCTGCAATAAGTGAAATTTCTGCAATTTTGCCCTAAAATAAGGGGAATTTCTGCCATTTGCCCCAAAATAAGGGGAATTTCTGCCTTTTTGCCGCGAAATAAGAGAAATTTCTGCAGTTTTACCCCAAAATAAAGGGAATTTCTGCCTTTTGCCCCAAAATTAGGGGAATTTCTTGAATTTTGCTCCAAAATACAGGAAATTTTTGCCTTTTTGCCCGAAAATAAAGGCAATGTATACCTGTTTGCTATAAAAAAGGGAAATTTCTTCACTTTTGTCCCAAAATAAGGCGATTTTCCGCCTTTTTGACTCAAAATAAGTGCAATTTCTGCCTTTTCCCCAAAAGTAAATGGAATTTCTGTCTTTTTGCCCCAAAATAAGGGGAATTTCTGACTTTGTGCCCTGAAATAAGTGAAATTTCTAAAATTTTTCCCCAAAATAAGGGAAATGTCTGCTTTTTGCCCCAAAATAAAGAGAATTTCTGCCTTTTCGCCCAAAATAAGGGGAATTTCAGCATTTTTTTCTCAAAATAAAATGAATTTCTGCCTTTTGCCCCAAAATATGGGAAATTTCTGCAATTTTGCCCCAAAATAAGAAAAATTTCTGCAATTATTTACCAAAATAAAAAAAAAAGTCTGCCTTTTTGTTTCAAAATAAGAGAAATTTCTACATTTTTTTCCTGAAATTAGTGAAATTTCTGCAATTTTGCCCCAAAATAAGGGAAATTTCTGCAATTTTGCCCCAAAGTAGAGGAAATTTCTGCAATTTTGCCCCAAATAAGGGGAATTTCTGACTTTTTGCACCTGAAAAAATGAGATTTTCTGTCTTTTTGCCCCAAAATAAAGAGTATTTCAGCCTTTTTGCCCGAAAATTATGAGAATTTCTGCAATTTTTCTTCAAAATATGGAAAATTTCTGCATTTTAGCCCCAAAATAAAGGGAATTTCTGCATTTTTCCCCAATATTAGGGGAATTTCTGCATTTTACTTCTAAATAAAAGGAATTTCTGCATGTTACCTCAAAATAAGAAGAATTTCTGACTTTTGCCCCAAAATATGGGGAATTTCTGCCTTTTTGTTCCAAAATAAAGAAAATTTTTTCAATTTTGTACCATAATAAAAGAAATTTCTCCTTTTTGCCCCAAAATAAGGGGAATTTCTGCCTTTTTGCCCTGAAATATGTGAAATTTCTGCAATTTTACCCCAAAATAAAGTAAATTTCTGCCTTTTCGCCCGAAAATAATGGGAATTTCTGCCTTTTTGCCCCAAAATAAGAAAAATTTTTGTTTTTTCTTCTGAAATAAGTGAAATTTCTACAATTTTGCCCTAAAATAAGGGAAATTTCTGCAATTTTACCCCATAATAAAGCAAATTTCTGCAATTTTGCTGCAAAATAGGGGGAATTTCTGTTTTTTGCCCCCAAATAAAGCAAATTTCTGCAATTTTGCCCCAAAATAAGGGGATTTTCTGTTTTTTGCCCCCAAATAAGAGAAATTTCTGCAATTTTGACCTACAATAAGGAGAATTTCTGCCATTTGCCCCAAATTAAGGGTAATTTCTACCTTTTTGCTACAAAATAAAAAAAATTACTGCATGTTTTACCCCAAAATTGGTGAATTTCTGTATTTTTGCTTCAAAATATGAGGATTTTCTGCCTTTTTCGCCAAAAATAAGGGGAATTTCTGAGATTTGGCAACGAAATAAGTGAAATTTCTGCAGTTTTACCCCAAAATAATTGAAATTTCTTCACTTTTGCCCCAGGAAAATGCGATTTTCCACCTTTTTGACTCAAAATAAGTGCAATTTATGCCTTGTCCCCCAAAATAAACGAAATTTCTGTCTTTTTACCCCAAAATAAGGGGAATTTCTGACTTTTTGCCCTGAAATAAGTGAAATTTCTAAAATTTTTCCCCAAAATAAGAGAAATGTCTGCTTTTTGCCCCAAAATAAGGAGAATTTCTGCCTTTCTGCCCCAAAATAAGGGGAATTTCAGCCTTTTTTCCTTACATAAGAGGAATTTTTGCCTTTTGTCACAAAATATGGGAAATTTCTGCTTTTTGCGCCAAAATAAGAAAAATTTCTGCAATTTTGTACCAAAAATAAAAGAAATTTCTGCCTTTTGTTCCAAAATAAGAGAAATCTCTGCCTTTTTTCCCTGAAATAAGTGATACTTCTGCAATTTTGCCCCAAAATAAAGGAAATTTCTGCAATTTTGCCCCAAAGTAGAGGAAATTTCTGCAATTTTGCCCCAAATAAGGGGAATTTCTGAATTTTTACAACCGAAAAAAAAAGATTTTCTGTTTTTTTGACCAAAAATAAGGAGAATTTCAGCCTTTTTGCCCGAAAATTATGAGAATTTCTGCAATTTTTCTTCAAAATACGGAAAATTTCTTCCTTTTAGCCCCATAATAATGGGAATTTCTGCATTTTTCCCCAATATTAGGGGAATTTCTGCATTTTACCTCTAAATAAAAGGAATTTCTGCATGTTACCTCAAAATAAGAAGAATTTCTGCCTTTTACCCTAAAATATGGGTTATTTCTGCTTTTTTGTTCCAAAATAAAGAAAATTTCTTCAATTTTGTACCCTAAAAAAAAGAAATTTCTCCTTTTTGCCCCACAATAAGAGGAATTTCTGACTTTTTACCCTGAAATAAATGAAATTTCTGCAATTTTGCCCGAAAATAATGGAAATTTGTGCCTTTTTTGCCCCAAAATAAAAGGAATTTCTGACTTTTGCCCCAAAATATGGGGAATTACAGCATTTTACCTCAAAAGAAAAGGCATTTCTGCCTTTTTGCCTTGAAATATGTGAAATTTCTGCAATTTTACCCCAAAATAAAGTGAATTTCTGCCTTTTTGCCCCAAAATAATGGGAATTTCTGCCTTTTTACCCCAAAAAAAGAAAAATTTTTGTTTTTTCTTCTGAAATAAGTGAAATTTGTGAAATTTTGCACTAAAATAAGGGAAATTTCTGCAATGTTTCCCCATAATAAAGCATTTTCTGCAATTTTGCTGCAAAATAAGGGGAATTTCTGTTTTTTGCCCCCAAATAAAGCAAATTTCTGCAATTTTGCCCCAAAATAAGGGGAATTTCTGTTTTTTGCCCCCAGATAAGGGAAATTTCTGCAATTTTGCCCTAAAATAAGAGGAATTTCTGCCATTTGCCCCAAAATAAGGGGGATTTCTGCATTTTTGCCACTAAATAAAGAAAATTACTGCATGTTTTACAACAAAATTAGGTGAATTTCTGCAATTTTGCTCCAAAATACGAGGATTTTCTGCCTTTTTCCCCGAAAATAGGGGGAATTTATGCCTTTTTGCCCCAAAATTAGGGGAATTTCTGCAATTTTGCTCCAAAATACTGGGAATTTCTGCCTTTTTGCCAGAAAATAAAGGCAATGTATACCTTTTTGCTATAAAAAATGGAAATTTCTTCACTTTTGTCCCAAAATAAGGCGATTTTCCGCCTTTTTGACTCAAAATAAGTGCAATTTCTGCATTTTCCCCAAAAATAAACGGAATTTCTCTCTATTTGCGCCAAAATAAGGGGAATTTCTGACTTTTTGCCCTGAAATAAGTGAAATTTCTAAAATTTTTCCCCAAAATAAGAGAAATTTCCGCTTTTTGCCCCAAAATTAGAAGAATTTCTGCCTTTTGCCCCAAAATAAGTGGAATTTCAGCCTTTTTTTTTCAAAATAGGGGGAATTTCTGCCTTTTGCCCCAAAATATCGGAAATTTCAGCCTTTTTGTCCCAAAATAAGAAAAATTTCTGCAATTTTGTACCAAAATAAAAGAAATTTCTGCCTTTTTGTTCAAATTAAGAGAAATTTCTGCCTTTTTTCCCTGAAATAAGTGAAATTTCTGCAATTTTGCCACAAAATAAGGGAAATTTTCTCAATTTTGCCCCAAAGTAGAGGAAATTTCTGCAATTTTGCCCCAAATAAGGGGAATTTCTTAATTTTTGCACCCGAAAATAGGAGATTTTCTGTCTTTTTGCCCCAAAATAAGGAGAATTTCAGCCTTTTTGCTCGAAAATTATGAGAATTTCTGCAATTTTTCTTCAAAATACGGAAAATTTCTGCCTTTTAGCCCCAAAATAAAGGGAATTTCTGCATTTTTCCCCGATATTAGGGGAATTACTGCATTTTACCTCTAAATAAAAGGAATTTCTGCATGTTACCTCAAAATAAGAAGAATTTCTGCCTTTTACCCCAAAATATGGGGAATTTCTGCCTTTTTGTTCCAAAATAAAGAAAATTTCTTCAATTTTGTACCATAATAAAAGAAATTTCTCCTTTTTGCCCCAAAATGGGGGAATTTCTGCCTTTTTGCCCTAAATATGTGAAATTTCTGCAATTTTACCCCAAAATAAGGTAAATTTCTGCCTTTTTGCCCCAAAATAATGGGAATTTCTGACTTTTTGCCCCGAAATAAGAAAAATTTTTGTTTTTTCTTCTGAAATAAGTGAAATTTCTGCAATTTTGCCTGAAAATAAGGGAAATTTGTGCCTTTTTTGCTCCAAAATAAGGGGAATTTCTGCCTTTTGTCCCAAAATATGGGTAATTTCTGCAATATTACCCCAAAATAAGGTGAATTTCTGCCTTTTTGCCCCAAAATAAAAGGAATTTCAGCATTTTTTCCTCAAAATAAAAGGAATTTCTGCCTTTTGCCTCAAAATATGGGGAATTTCTGCCTTTTTGCCCCAAAATAATGGGAATTTCTGCCTTTTTGCCCCGAAATAAGAAAAATTTTTGTTTTTTTTTCTGAAAGAAGTGAAATTTCTGCAATTTTACCCCATAATAAAGCAAATTTCTGCAATTTTGATGCAAAATAAGAGGAATTTCTGTTTTTTGCCCCCAAATAAAGCAAATTTCTGCAATTTTGAGCCAAAATAAGGGGAATTTCTGTTTTTTGCCCCCAAATAAAAGAAATTTCTAAAATTTTGCCCTAAAATATGGGGAATTTCAGCCTTTTTTCCTCAAAATAAGGGGAATTTCTGCCTTTTGCCCCAAAATATGGGAAATTTCTGCCTTTTTGCCCCAAAATAAGAAAAATTTCTGCAATTTTGTACCAAAATAAAAGAAATTTCTGCCTTTTTGTTCCAAAATAAAAGAAATTTATGCCTTTTTTAACTGAAATAAGTGAAATATCATCAATTTTGCCCCAAAATAAGGGAAATTTCTGCAATTTGGCCCCAAAGTAGAGGAAATTTCTGCAATTTTGCCTCAAATAAGGGGAATTTCTGACATTTTGCACCCGAAAAAAGGAGATTTTCTGTATTTTTGCCCCAAAATAAAGAGAATTTCAGCCTTTTTGCCTGAAAATTATGAGAATTTCTGCAATTTTTCTTCAAAATACGGAAAATTTCTGCCTTTTAGCCCCAAAATAAAAGGAATTTCTGCATTTTTCCCCAATATTAGGGGAATTTCTGCATTTTACCTCTAAATAAAAGGAATTTCTGCATGTTACCTCAAAATAAGAAGAATTTCTGCCTTTTACCTCAAAATATGGGGAATTTCTGCCTTTTTGTTTCAAAATAAAGAAAATTTCTTCAATTTTGTACCATAATAAAAGAAATTTCTCCTTTTTGCCCCAAAATAAGGGGAATTTCTGACTTTTTGCCCTGAAATAAATGAAATTTCTGCAATTTTTCTTGAAAATTATGGAAATTTGTGCCTTTTTTGCCCCAAAATAAGGGGAATTTCTGCCTTTTGTCCCAAAATATGGGTAATTTCATCATTTTACCTCAAAATAAGGAAAATTTCTGCCTTTTTGCCCTGAAATATATGAAATTTCTGCAATTTTACCACAAAATAAAGTGAATTTCTGCCTTTGTGCCCCAAAATAAAGGAAATTTCTGCCTTTTTGCCCCAAAATAAGGGGAATTTCAGCATTTTTTCTTCAAAATAAAGGGAATTTCTGCCTTTTTCCCCAACATATGGGGAATTTCTTCCTTTTTACCCCAAAATAAGAAAAATGTCTGCCTTTTTTTCACTGAAATAAGTGAAATTTCTGCAATTTTGCCCCAAATAAGCGAAATTTCTGCAATTTTGCCCCAAAGTAAAGGAAATTTCTGCAATTTTGCCCCAAATAAAAGGAATTTTTGCCTTTTTGCCCCAAAATTAGGGGAATTTCTGTATTTTGCTCCAAAATACGGGGAATTTCTGCCTTTTTGCCCGAAAATAAAGGGAATGTATACCTTTTTGCCATAAAAAAGGGAAATTTCTTCACTTTTGCCCCAAAATATAAAGATTTTCCTCCTTTTTGACTCAAAATAAGTGCAATTTCTGCCTATTTCCCAAAAATAAACGGAATTTCTCTTTTTTTGCCCCAAAATAAGGGGAATTTCTGACTTTTTGCCCTGAAATAAGTGAAATTTCTAAAATTTTTCCTCAAAATAAGGGAAATGTCTGGTTTTGCCCCAAAATTAGGGGAATTTCTGCCTTTTTGCCCCAAAATAAAGGGAATTTCAACATTTTTTCCTAAAAATAAGGGAAATTTCTGCCTTTTGCCCCAAAATATGGAGAATTTCTATTTTTTTGCCCCAAAATAAAAAAAATTTCTGCAATTTTGTACCAAAATAAAAGAAATTTCTGCCTTTTTGCCCCAAAATAAGAGAAATTTCTGCCTTTTTTCTCTGAAATAAGTGAAATTTCTGCAATTTTGCCCCAAAATAAAGGAATATTCTGCAATTTTGCCCCAAAATAAGGGAAATTTCTGCAATTTTGCCCCAAAGTAAAGGAAATTTTTGCAATTTTGCCCGAAAATAAGGAGAACTTCAGCCTTTTTGCCCGAAAATTATGAGAATTTCTGCAATTTTTCTTCAAAATACAGAAAATTTCTGCCTTTTAGCCCCAAAATAAAGGGAATTTCTGCATTTTTCTCCAATATTAGGGGAATTTCTGCATTTTACCTCTAAATAAGGGGAATTTCTGATTTTACCTCAAAATAAGAAGAATTTCTGCCTTTTACCCTAAAATATGGTGAATTTCTGCCTTTTTGTTCCAAAATAAAGAAAATTTCTTAAATTTTGGACCATAATAAAAGAAATTTCTTCTTTTTGCCCCAAAATAAGGGGAATTTTTGAATTTTAACCTTGAAATAAATGAAATTTCTGCAATTTTGCCCGAAAATAAGGGAAATTTGTGCCTTTTTTTGGCCCAAAATAAGGGGAATTTTTTTCTTTTGCCCCAAAATATGGAAAATTTCAGCATTTTACCTCAAAATAAGGGGAATTTCTGCTTTTTTGTAATGAAATATGTGAAATTTCTGCAATTTTACCACAAAATAAGGTGAATTTCTGCCCTTTTGCCCCAAAAAATGGGAATTTCTGCCTTTTTGCCCCAAAATAAGAAAAAATTTTGTTTTTTCTTGTGAAATAAGTGTAATTTCTGCACTTTTGCTCTAAAATAAGGGAATTTTCAGCAATTTTTCATAAATAATAAAGCAAATTTCTGCAATTTTGCCACAAAATAAGGGGAATTTCTGTTTTTTGCCCCCAAATAAAGCAAATTTCTGCAATTTCCCCCAAAATAAGGGGAATTTCTGTTTTTTGACCCCAAATAAGGGAAATTTCTGCAATTTTGCCCTAAAATAAGGGGAATTTCTGCCATTTGCCCCAAAATAAGGGGAAATTCTGCCTTTTTGCCACAAAATAAAGAAAATTACTGCATGTTTTACCCCAAAATTAGGTGAATTTCTGCAATTTTGCTACAAAAAAAGAGGATTTTCTGAGTTTTTCGCCGGAAATAAAAGGAATTTCTGCCATCTTCCCGCGAAATAAGTGAAATTTCTGCAGTTTTACCCCAAAATAAGGGGAAATTCTGCCTTTTTGCCCCAAAATTAGGGGAATTTCTGCAATTTTGCTCCAAAATACGGGGAATTTCTGCCTTTTTGCCAGAAAAAAAAGGGAATGTATACCTTTTTGCCATAAAAAAGGGAAATTTCTTCACTTTTGCCCCAAAATAAGGCGTTTTTCCGCCTTTTTGACTCAAAATATGTGCAATTTCTGCCTTTTCCCCAAAAATAAACGGAATTTCTGTCTTTTTGCGGCAAAATAAGGGTAATTTCTGAATTTTTGCCCTGAAATAATTTAAATTTCTAAAATTTTTCCCAAAATAAAGGAAATGTCTGCTTTAAGCCCCAAAATAAGGGGAATTTCTGCCTTTTTGCCCCAAAATAAGAGGAATTTCAGCATTTTTTCCTCAAAATAAGGTGAATTTCTTCCTTTTGCCCCAAAATATGGGAAATTTCTGCCTTTTTGCCCCAAAATAAGAAAAATTTCTGCAATTTTGTACCAAAATAAAAGAAATTTCTGCCTTTTTGTTCCAAAATAAGAGAAATTTCTGCCTTTTTTCCCTGCAATATGTGAAATTTCTGCAATTTTGCCCCAAAATAAGGGAAATTTCTGCAATTTTGCCCCAAAGTAGAGGAAATTTCTGCAATTTTGCCCCAAATAAGGGGAATTTCTGAATTTTTGCACCCGAAAAAAGGAGATTTTCTGTCTTTTTGCCGCAAAATAAGGAGAATTTCAGCTTTTTGCCTGAAAATTATGAGAATTTCTGCAATTTTTCTTCAAAATACTGAAAATTTCTGCCTTTTAGCCCCAAAATAAAGGGAATTTCTGCATTTTTCCCCAATATTGGGGGAATTTCTGCATTTTACCTCTAAATAAAAGGAATTTCTGCATGTTACCTCAAAATAAGAAGAATTTCTGCCTTTTACCCCAAAATATGGGGACTTTCTTCCTTTTTGTTCCAAAATAAAGAAAATTTCTTAAATTTTGTACCATAATAAAAGAAATTTCTACTTTTTGCCCCTAAATAAGGGGAATTTCTGACTTTTTATGCTGAAAAAAATGAAATTTCTGCAATTTTGCCCGATAATAAGGGAAATTTGTGCCTTTTTTGCCCCCAAATAAGAGGAATTTCTGCCTTTTTTCCAATATATAGGTAATTTCAGCATTTTACCTCAAAATAAGGAAAATTTCTGCCTTTTTGCCTTCAAATATATGAAATTTCTGCAATTTTACCCCAAAATAAGGTGAATTTCTACCATTTTGCCCCAAAATAAGGGGAATTTCTGCCTTTTTGCCCCAAAATAAGGGGAATTTCAGCATTTTTTCCTCAAATTAAGGGGAATTTCTGTTTTTTGCCCCAAAATATGGGGAATTTCTGCCTTTTTGCCCCAAAATAAGAGAAATTTCTGCCTTTTTTCCCTGAAATAAGTGAAATTTCTGCAATTTTGCCCCAAAATAAGGAAAATTGCTGCAATTTTGCCCCAAAGTAAATGAAATTTCTGCAATTTTGCCCCAAATAAGGGGAATTTCTGCATTTTTGTCCTATAATTAGGGGAATTTCTGCAATTTTGCTCCAAAATACTGGGAATTTCTGCCTTTTTGCACGAAAATTAAGAGAATGTATACCTTTTTGCCATAAAAAAGGGAAATTTCTTCACTTTTGCCCCAAAATAAGGGGATCTTTCGACTTTTTGACTCAAAATAAGTGCAATTTCTGCCTTTTCCCCAAAAATAAACGGAATTTCTGCCTTTTTGCCCCAAAATAAGAGGAATTTCTTACTTTTTGGCCTGAAATGAAATTTCTATAATTTTTCCCCAAAATAATGGAAATGTCTGCTTTTTGCCCCAAAATAAGTGGAATTTCTGCCTTTTTGTCCCAAAATAATGGGAATTTCAGCATTTTTTCTTCAAAATAAGGGGAATTTCTGCCTTATGCCCCAAAATATGGGAAATTTCTGTCTTTTTGCCCAAAAATAAGAAAAATTTGTGCAATTTTGTTCCAAAATAAAAGAAATTTCTGCCTTTTTGCCCCAAAATAAGAGAAATTTCTTCCTTTTTTCCCTGAAATAAGTGAAATTTCTGCAATTTTGCCCCAAAATAAGGGAAATTTCTGCAATTTTGCCCCAAAGTAAAGGAAATTTCTGCAATTTTGCCCCAAATAAGGGGAATTTCTGACTTTTTGCACCCGAAAAAAGGAAATTTTCTGTCTTTTTGCCCCAAAATAAAGAGAATTTCAGCCTTTTTGCCAGAAAATTATGAAAATTTCTGCAATTTTTCTTCAAAATATGGAAAATTTCTGCCTTTTAGCCCCAAAATAAAGGGAATTTCTGCATTTTTCCCCAATATTAGGGGAATTTCTGCATTTTACCTCTAAATAAGAGGAAATTCTGCATTTTACCTCAAAATAAGAAGAATTTCTGCCTTTTACACCAAAATATGAGGAATTTCTGCCTTTTTGTTCCAAAATAAAGAAAATTTCTTCAATTTTGTAACATAATAAAAGAAATTTCTTATTTTTGCCACAAAATAAGGAGAATTTCTGACTTTTTACCCTTAAATAGATGAAATTTCTGCAATTTTGCCCGAAAATAAGGGAAATTTTTGCCTTTTTGCTCCAAAATAATGGGAATATCTCTCTTTTGCCCCAAAATATGGGGAATTTCAGCATTTTACCTCAAAATAAGGGGAATTTCTGCTTTTTTGCCCTGAAATATGTGAAATTTCTGCAATTTTACTCCAAAATAAGGTGAATTTCTGCCTTTTTGCCCCAAAATAATGGGAATTTCTTCATTTTTGCCCCAAAATGAGAAAAAAATTTTGCTTTTTTCTTCTGAAATAAGTGTAAATTCTGCAATTTTGGCCTAAAATAAGAATATTTTCTGCAATTTTACACCATAATAAAGCAAATTTTTGCAATTTTGCTGCAAAATAAGGGGAATTTCTGTTTTTTGCCCCCAAATAAAGCAAATTTCTGCAATTTTGCCCCAAAATAAGGGGAATTTCTGTTTTTTGCCCCCAAATAAGGGAAATTTCTACAATTTTGCCCTAAAAGAAGGGGAATTTCTGCCATTTGCCCCAAGATAAGGGGAATTTCTGCCTTTTTGCCACAAAATAAATAAAATTACTGCATGTTTTACCCCAAAATTAGGTGAATTTCTACAATTTTGCTCCAAAATACGAGGATTTTCTGCATTTTTCGCCGAAAATAAGGGGAATTTCTGCCATTTTGCCGCGAAATAAGTGAAATTTCTGCAGTTTTACCCCAAAATAAGGGGAATTTCTGCAATTTTGCTCCAAAATACAGGGAATATCTGCCTTTTTGCCCGAAAATAAAGGCAATGTATACCTTTTTGCTATAAAAAAGGAAAATTTCTTCACTTTTGCCCCAAAATAAAGCGATTTTCCGCCTTTTTGACTCAAAATAAGTGCAATTTCTGCCTTTTCCCCAGAAATAAAAAGAATTTCTGTCTTTTTGCCCCAAAATAAGGGGAATTTCTGCGTTTTTGCCCTAAAATATGTGAAATTTCTGCAATTTTACCCCATAATAAAGCAAATTTCTGCAATTTTGCTGCAAAATTAAGGGGAATTTCTGTTTTTTGCCCCCAAATAAAGCAACTTTCTGCAATTTTGCCTCAAAATAAGGGGAATTTCTTTTTTTTGCCCCCAAATAAGGGAAATTTCTGCAATTTTGCCCTAAAATAAGAATATTTTCTGCAATTTTACCCCATAATAAAGCAAATTTCTGCAATTTTGCTGCAAAATAAGGGGAATTTCTGTTTTTTGCCCCCAAATAAAGCAAATTTCTGCAATTTTGCCCCAAAATAAGAAGAATTTCTGTTTTTTGCCCCCAAATAAGGGAAATTTCTACAATTTTGCCCTAAAAGAAGGGGAATTTCTGCCATTTGCCCCAAGATAAGGGGAATTTCTGCCTTTTTGCCACAAAATAAAGAAAATTACTGCATGTTTTACCCCAAAATTAGGTGAATTTCTACAATTTTGCTCCAAAATACGAGGATTTTCTGCATTTTTCGCCGAAAATAAGGGGAATTTCTGCCACTTTGCCGCGAAATAAGTGAAATTTCTGCAGTTTTACCCCAAAATAAGGGGAATTTCTGCAATTTTGCTCCAAAATACAGGGAATATCTGCCTTTTTGCCCGAAAATAAAGGCAATGTATACCTTTTTGCTATAAAAAAGGAAAATTTCTTCACTTTTGCCCCAAAATAAAGCGATTTTCCGCCTTTTTGACTCAAAATAAGTGCAATTTCTGCCTTTTCCCCAGAAATAAAAAGAATTTCTGTCTTTTTGCCCCAAAATAAGGGGAATTTCTTCATTTTTGCCCTAAATATGTGAAATTTCTGCAATTTTACCCCATAATAAAGCAAATTTCTGCAATTTTGCTGCAAAATTAAAGGGAATTTCTGTTTTTTTGCCCCCAAATAAAGCAACTTTCTGCAATTTTGCCTCAAAATAAGGGGAATTTCTGTTTTTTGCCCCCAAATAAGGGAAATTTCTGCAATTTTGCCCTAAAATAAGGGGAATTTCTGCCATTTGCCCCAAAATAAGGGGAAATTCTGCCTTTTGGCCACAAAATAAAGAAAATTACTGCATGTTTTACCCCAAAATTAGGTGAATTTCTGCAATTTTGCTCCAAAATACGAGGATTTTCTGCCCTTTTCGCCGAAAATATGGGGAATTTCTGCCATTTTGCCGCGAAATAAGTGAAATTTCTGCAGTTTTACCCCAAAATAAGGGGAATTTCTGCCTTTTTGCCCAAAAATTAGGGGAATTTCTGCAATTTTGCTTCAAAATACGGGGAATTTCTGCCTTTTTGCCCGAAAATAAAGGCGATGTATACCTTTTTGCTATAAAAAAGGATAATTTCTTCACTTTTGCCCCAAAATAAGGCGATTTTCCGCCTTTTTGACTCAAAATAAGTGCAATTTCTGCCTTTTCCCCAAAAATAAACGGAATTTCTGTCTTTTTGCCCCAAAATAAGGGAAATTTCTGACTTTTTGCCCTGAAATAAGTGAAATTTCTAAAATTTTTCCCCAAAATAATGGAAATGTCTGCTTTTTGCCCCAAAATAAGGGGAATTTCTGCCTTTTGCCCAAAAATATGGGAAATTTCTGCCTTTTGGCCCCAAAATAAGAAAAATTTCTCCAATTTTGTACCAAAATAAAAGAAATTTCTGCCTTTTTGTTCCAAAATAAGAGATATTTCTGCCTTTTTTCCCTGAAATAAGTGAAATTTCTGCAATTTTGCCCCAAAATAAGGGAAATTTCTGCAATTTTGCCCCAAAGTAGAGGAAATTTCTGCAATTTTGCCCCAAATAAGGGGAATTTTGACTTTTTGCACCCAAAAATAGGAGATTTTCTGACTTTTTGCCCAAAAATAAGGAAAATTTCAGCCTTTTTGCCCGAAAATTTTGAGAATTACTTCAATTTTTCTTCAAAATACAGAAAATTTCTGCCTTTTAGCCCCAAAATAAAGGGGATTTCTGCATTTTTTCCCAATATTAGGGGAATTTCTTCATTTTACCTCTAAATAAGGGGAATTTCTGCATTTTACCTCAAAATAAGAAGAATTTCTGCATTTTACCCTAAAATATGGTGAATTTCTGCCTTTTTGTTCAAAAATAAAGATAATTTCTTCAATTTTGTACCATAATAAAAGAAATTTCTTCTTTTGGCCCCAAAATAAGGGGAATTTCTGACTTTTTACCCTGAAATAAATAAAATTTCTGCAATTTTGCCCAAAAATAAGAGAAATATGTGCCTTTTTTGCCCCAAAATAAGGGGAATTTCTGCCTTTTGCCCCAAAATATGGTGAATTTCAGCATTTTACCTCAAAATAAGGTGAATTTCTGCCTTTTTGCCCCAAAATAAAGGGAATTTCTGCCTTTTTGCCCCAAAATAAGAAAAATTTTTGTTTTTTCTTCTGAAATAAATGAAATTTCTGCAATTTTGCCCTAAAATAAGGGAAATTTCTGCAATTTTTTCCCATAATAAAGCAAATTTCTGCAATTTTGCTGCAAAATAAGAGGAATTTCTGTTATTTTCCCCCAAATAAAGCAAATTTCTGCAATTTTGGCCCAAAATAAGGGGAATTTCTGTTTTTTGTCCCCAAATAAAAGAAATTTCTGCAATTTTGCCATAAAATAAGGGAAATTTCTGCAATTTTGCCCCAAAGAAAGGAAATTTCTGCAATTTTGCCCCAAATAAGGAGAATTTCTGCATTTTTGCCCCAAAATTAGGGGAATTTCTGCAATTTTGTTTCAAAATACAAGGAATTTCTGCTTTTTTGCCCGTAAATAAAGGGAATGTATACATTTTTGCCATAAAAAAGAGAAATTTCTTCAGTTTGCCGCAAAATAAAGGGAATTTCTGCAATTTTCTCCAATGTTTGGGGAATTTCTGCATTTTACCTCTAAATAAGGGGAAATTCTGCATTTTACCTCAAAATAAGAAGAATTACTGCCTTATAACCCAAAATATGGGGAATTTCTGCTTTTTTGTTCCAAAATAAAGAAAATTTCTTCAATTTTGTACCATAATAAAAGAAATTTCTCCTTTTTGCCCCAAAATAAGGGGAATTTCTGACTTTTTACCCTGAATTAAATGAAATTTCTGCAATTTTGCCCGAAAATAAGGGAAATTTGTGCCTTTTTTGCCCCAAAATAAGAGGAATTTCTGCCTTTTGCCCCAAAATATAAGGAATTTCAGCATTTTACCTCAAAATAAGGGGAGTTTCTGCGTTTTTGCCCTAAAATATGTGAAAATTCTGCAATTTTACCCCATAATAAAGCAAATTTCTGCAATTTTGCTGCAAAATTAAGGGGAATTTCTGTTTTATGCCCCCAAATAAAGCAACTTTCTGCAATTTTGCCTCAAAATAAGGGGAATTTCTGTTTTTTGCCCCGAAATAAGGGAAATTTCTGCAATTTTGCCCTAAAATAAGGGGAATTTCTGCCATTTGCCCCAAAATAAGGGGAAATTCTGCCTTTTGGCCACAAAATAAAGAAAATTACTGCATGTTTTACCCCAAAATTAGGTGAATTTCTGCAAATTTGCTCCAAAATACGAGGATTTTCTGCCTTTTTGGCCGAAAATAAGGGGAATTTCGGCCATTTTACCGCGAAATAAGTGAAATTTCTGCAGTTTTACCCCAAAATAAGGGGAATTTCTGCCTTTTTGCCCCAAAATTAGGGGAATTTCTGCAATTTTGCTCCAAAATACAGGGAATTTCTGCCTTTTTGCCCGAAAATAAAGGCAATGTATAACTTTTTGCTATAAAAAAGGGAAATTTCTTCACTTTTGCCCCAAAATAAGGCGATTTTCCGCCTTTTTGCCTCAAAATAAGTGCAATTTCTGCCTTTTCCCCAAAAATAAACGGAATTTCTGTCTTTTTGCCCGAAAATAAGGGAAATTTCTAACTTTTTGCCCTGAAAAAAGTGAAATTTCTAAAATTTTTCCCCAAACTAAGAGAAATGTCTGCTTTTTGCCCCAAAATAAGGAGAATTTCTGCTTTTTTGCCCCAAAGTAAGGGGAATTTCAGCCTTTTTTCCTCAAAATAAGGGGAATTTCTGCCTTTTACCCAAAAATATAGGAAATTTCTGTTTTTTGCCCCAAAATAAGAAAAATTTCTGCAATTTTTTACCAAAATAAAAAAAATTTCTGCCTTTTTGTTCCAAAATAAGAGAAATTTCTGCCTTTCTTCCGTGAAATAAGTAAAATTTCTGCAATTTTGCCCCAAAATAAGGGAAATTTCTGCAATTTTGCCCCAAAGTAAAGGAAATTTCTGCAATTTTGCCCCAAATAAGTGGAATTTCTGACTTTTTGCACCCGAAAAAATATATTTTCTGTATTTTGTCCCAAAATAAAAAGAATTTCAGCTTTTTTGCCCGGAAATTATGAGAATTTCTGCAATTTTTCTTCAAAATACGGAAAATTTCTGCCTTTTAGTCCCAAAATAAAGGGAATTTCTGCATTTTTCTCAAATATTAGGGGAATTTCTGCATTTTACCTCTAAATAAAAGAAATTTCTGCATGTTACCTCAAAATAAGAAGAATTTCTGACTTTTGCCCCAAAATATGGGGAATTTCTGCCTTTTTGTTCCAAAACAAAGAAAATTTCTTCAACTTTGTACCATAATAAAAGAAATTTCTCCTTTTTGCCCCAAAATAAGGGAAATTTCTGTCTTTTTGCCCTGAAATATGTGAAATTTCTGCAATTTTACCCCAAAATAAGGTAAATTTCTGCCTTTTTTCCCCAAAATAATGGGAATTTCTGCCTTTTTGCCCCAAAATAAGAAAAAATTTTGTTTTTTTCCTGAAACAAGTGAAATTTCTGCAATTTTGCCCTAAAATAAGGGAAATCTCTGCAATTTTACCCCATAATAAAGCAAATTTCTGCAATTTTGCTGCAAAATAATGGGAATTTCTGTTTTTTGCCGCCAAATAAAGCAAATTTCAGCAATTTTGCCCCAAAATAAGGGGAATTTCTGTTTTTTTCCCCCAAATAAGGGAAATTTCTGCAATTTTGCCCTTAAATAAGGGGAATTTCTACCATTTGCCCCAAAATAAGGGGAATTTCTGCCTTTTTGCTACAAAATAAATTACTGCATGTTTTACCCCAAAATTAGGTGAATTTCTGCAATTTTGCTCCAAAATACGATGATTTTCTGCCTTTTTCGCCAAAAATAAGAGGAATTTCTGCGATTTGGCCGCGAAATAAGTGAAATTTCTGCAGTTTTACCCCAAAATAATGGGAATTTCTGCCTTTTTGCCCCAAAATTCGGCGAATTTCTGCAATTTTGCTCCAAAATACGAGGAATTTCTGCCTTTTTGCCTGAAAATAAAGGCAATGTATACCTTTTTGCTATAAAAAAGGGAAATTTCTTCACTTTTGCCCCAGAAAAAGGCGATTTTCTGCCTTTTTGACTCAAAATAAGTGCAATTTCTGCCTTTTCCCCAAAAATAAACGGAATATCTGTCTTTTTCCCCAAAATAAGAGGAATTTCTGAATTTTGCCCTGAAATAAGTGAAATTTCTAAAATTTTTCCTCAAAATAAGGGAAATGTCTGCTTTTTGCTCCAAAATAAGGATAATTTCTGCGTTTTTGCCCCAAAATAAGGGGAATTTCAGCCTTTTTTCCTTAAAATAAGAAAAATTTCTGCAATATTGTACAATAATAAAAGAAATTTCTGCCTTTTGTTCCAAAATGAGAGAAATTTCTGCCTTTTTGCCCTGAAATAAGTGAAATTTCTGCAATTTTGCCCCATAATAAAGCAAATTTCTGCAATTTTGCTGCAAAATAAGAGGAATTTCTGTTTTTTTCCCCTAAATAAAGCAAATTTCTGCAATTTTGGCCCAAAATAAGGGGAATTTCTGTTTTTTGTCCCCAAATAAGGGAAATTTCTGCAATTTTGCCCTAAAATAAGGGAAATTTCTGCAATTTTGCCCCAAAGAAAGGAAATTTCTGCAATTTTGCCCCAAATAAGGAGAATTTCTGCATTTTTGCCCCAAAATTAGGGGAATTTCTGCAATTTTGCTTCAAAATACAAGGAATTTCTGCTTTTTTGCCCGTAAATAAAGGGAATGTATACCTTTTTGCCATAAAAAAGAGAAATTTCTTCAGTTTGCCGCAAAATAAAGGGAATTTCTGCAATTTTCTCCAATGTTTGGGGAATTTCTGCATTTTACCTCTAAATAATGGGAAATTCTGCATTTTACTTCAAAATAAGAAGAATTACTGCCTTTAACCCGAAATATGGATAATTTCTGCTTTTTTGTTCCAAAATAAAGAAAATTTCTTCAATTTTGTACCATAATAAAAGAAATTTCTCCTTTTTGCCCCAAAATAAGGGGAATTTCTGACTTTTTACCCTGAATTAAATGAAATTTCTGCAATTTTGCCCGAAAATAAGGGAAATTTGTGCCTTTTTTGCCCGAAAATAAGGGGAATTTCTGCCTTTTCACCAAAATATGGGGAATTTCAGCATTTTACCTCAAAATAAGGGGAATTTCTGCGTTTTTGCCCTAAAATATGTGAAATTTCTGCAATTTTACCCTATAATAAAGCAAATTTCTGCAATTTTGCTGCAAAATAAGGGGAATTTCTGTTTTTTGCCCCCAAATAAAGCAACTTTCTGCAATTTTGCCTCAAAATAAAGGGAATTTCTGTTTTTTGCCCCCAAATAAGGGAAATTTCTGCAATTTTGCCCTAAAATAAGGGGAATTTCTGCCATTTGCCCCAAAATAAGGGGAAATTTTGCCTTTTGGCCACAAAATAAAGAAAATTACTGCATGTTTTACCCCCAAATTAGGTGAATTTCTGCAATTTTCCTCCAAAATACGAGGATATTCTGCCTTTTTGGCCGAAAATAAGGGGAATTTCTGCCATTTTGCCGTGAAATAAGTGAAATTATTGCAGTTTTACCCCAAAATAAGGGAAATTTCTGCCTTTTTGCCCCAAAATTAGGGGAATTTCTGCAATTTTGCTCCAAAATACAGGGAATTTCTGCCTTTTTGCCCGAAAATAAAGGCAATGTATAACTTTTTGCTATAAAAAAGGGAAATTTCTTCACTTTTGCCCCAAAATAAGGCGATTTTCCGCCTTTTTGCCTCAAAATAAGTGCAATTTCTGCCTTTTCCCCAAAAATAAACGGAATTTCTGTCTTTTTGCCCCAAAATAAGGGAAATTTCTAACTTTTTGCCCTGAAAAAAGTGAAATTTCTAAAATTTTTCCCCAAACTAAGAGAAATGTCTGCTTTTTGCCCCAAAATATGGAGAATTTCTGCTTTTTTGCCCCAAAATAAGGGGAATTTCTGCCTTTTTTCATCAAAATAAGGGGAATTTCTGCCTTTTACCCAAAAATATAGGAAATTTCTGCCTTTTTGCCCCAAAATAAGAAAAATTTCTGCAATTTTTTACCAAAATAAAAAAAATTTCTGCCTTTTTGTTCCAAAATAAGAGAAATTTCTGCCTTTTTTCCCTGAAATAAGTAAAATTTCTGCAATTTTGCCCCAAAATAAGGGAAATTTCTGCAATTTTGCCCCAAAGTAAAGGAAATTTCTGCAATTTTGCCCCAAATAAGGGGAATTTCTGACTTTTTGCACCCGAAAAAAAAGATTTTCTGTATTTTGTCCCAAAATAAAAAGAATTTCAGCTTTTTTGCCCGGAAATTATGAGAATTTCTGCAATTTTTCTTCAAAATACGGAAAATTTCTGCCTTTTAGTCCCAAAATAAAGGGAATTTCTGCATTTTTCTCAAATATTAGGGGAATTTCTGCATTTTACCTCTAAATAAAAGAAATTTCTGCATGTTACCTCAAAATAAGAAGAATTTCTGACTTTTGCCTCAAAATATGGGGAATTTCTGCCTTTTTGTTCCAAAATAAAGAAAATTTCTTCAACTTTGTACCATAATAAAAGAAATTTCTCCTTTTTGCCCCAAAATAAGGGAAATTTCTGTCTTTTTGCCCTGAAATATGTGAAATTTCTGCAATTTTACCCAAAAATAAGGTAAATTTCTGCCTTTTTGCTCCAAAATAATAAGAATTTCTGCCTTTTTGCCCCAAAATAAGAAAAAATTTTGTTTTTTTCCTGAAACAAGTGAAATTTCTGCAATTTTGCCCTAAAATAAGGGAAATTTCTGCAATTTTACCCCATAATAAAGCAAATTTCTGCAATTTTGCTGCAAAATAAAGGGAATTTCTGTTTTTTGCCCCCAAATAAAGCAAATTTCAGCAATTTTGCCCCACAATAAGGGGAATTTCTGTTTTTTGCCCCCAAATAAGGGAAATTTCTGCAATTTTGCCCTTAAATAAGGGGAATTTCTGCCATTTGCCCCAAAATACGGGGAATTTCTGCCTTTTTGCTACAAAATAAAGAAAATTACTGCATGTTTTACCCCAAAATTAGGTGAATTTCTGCAATTTTGCTCCAAAATACGATGATTTTTTGCCTTTTTCTCCAAAAATAAGGGGAATTTCTGCGATTTGGCAGCGAAATAAGTGAAATTTCTGCAGTTTTACCCCAAAATAAGGGGAATTTCTGCCTTTTTGCCCCAAAATTAGGGGAATTCCTGCAATTTTGCTCCAAAATACAGGGAATTTCTGCCTTTTTGCCCGAAAATAAAGGCAATGTATAACTTTTTGCTATAAAAAAGAGAAATTTCTTCACTTTTGCCCCAAAATAAGGCGATTTTCCACCTTTTTGCCTCAAAATAAGTGCAATTTCTGCCTTTTCCCCAAAAATAAACGGAATTTCTGTCTTTTTGCCCCAAAATAAGGGGAATTTCCGACTTTTTGCCCTGAAATAAGTGAGATTTCTAAAATTTTTAGCCAAAATAAGAGAAATGTCTGCTTTTTGCCCCAAAATAAGGAGAATTTCTGCTTTTTTGCCCCAAAATAAGGGGAATTTCAGCCTTTTTTCCTCAAAATAAGGGGAATTTCTGCCTTTTACCCAAAAATATAGGAAATTTCTGCCTTTTTGCCCCAAAATAAGAAAAATTTCTGCAATTTTTTACCAAAATAAAAAAATTTCTGCCTTTTTGTTCCAAAATAAGAGAAATTTCTGCCTTTTTTTCCCTGAAATAAGTAAAATTTCTGCAATTTTGCCCCAAAATAAGGGAAATTTCTGCAATTTTGCCCCAAAGTAAAGGAAATTTCTGCAATTTTGCCCCAAATAAGGGGAATTTCTGAATTTTTGCACCCGAAAAAAAATTATTTTCTGTATTTTGTCCCAAAATAAAAAGAATTTCAGATTTTTTGCCCGGAAATTATGAGAATTTCTGCAATTTTTCTTCAAAATACGGAATATTTCTGCCTTTTAGTCCCAAAATAAAGGAAATTTCTGCATTTTTCTCAAATATTAGGGGAATTTCTGCATTTTACCTCTAAATAAAAGAAATTTCTGCATGTTACCTCAAAATAAGAAGAATTTCTGACTTTTGCCTCAAAATATGGGGAATTTCTGCCTTTTTGTTCCAAAATAAAGAAAATTTCTTCAACTTTGTACCATAATAAAAGAAATTTCTCCTTTTTGCCCCAAAATAAGGGAAATTTCTGTCTTTTTGCCCTGAAATATGTGAAATTTCTGCAATTTTACCCCAAAATAAGGTAAATTTCTGCCTTTTTGCCCCAAAATAATGGGAATTTCTGCCTTTTTGCCCCAAAATAAGAAAAAATTTTGTTTTTTTCCTGAAACAAGTGAAATTTCTGCAATTTTGCCCTAAAATAAGGGAAATTTCTGCAATTTTACCCCATAATAAAGCAAATTTCTGCAATTTTGCCCTAAAATAATGGAAATTTCTGCAATTTTTCCCCAAAGAAAGGAAATTTCTGCAATTTTGCCTCAAAATAAGGGGAATTTCTGTTTTTTGCCCCCAAATAAGGGAAATTTCTGCAATTTTGCCCTTAAATAAGGGGAATTTCTGCCATTTGCCCCAAAATAAGGGAAATTTCTGCCTTTTTGCTACAAAATAAATTACTGCATGTTTTACCCCAAAATTAGGTGAATTTCTGCAATTTTGCTCCAAAATACGATGATTTTCTGCCTTTTTCGCCAAAAATAAGGGGAATTTCTGCGATTTGGCCATGAAATAAGTGAAATTTCTGCAGTTTTACCCCAAAATAATGGGAATTTCTGTCTTTTTGCCCCAAAATTCGGCGAATTTCTGCAATTTTGCTCCAAAATACGAAGAATTTCTGCCTTTTTGCCCGAAAATAAAGGCAATGAATAACTTTTTGCTATAAAAAAGGGAAATTTCTTCACTTTTGCCCCAGAAAAAGGCGATTTTCTGCCTTTTTGACTCAAAATAAGTGCAATTTCTGCCTTTTCCCCAAAAATAAACGGAATATCTCTCTTTTTCCCCAAAATAAGAGGAATTCCTGAATTTTGCCCTGAAATAAGTGAAATTTCTAAAATTTTTCCTCAAAATAAGGGAAATGTCTGCTTTTTGCTCCAAAATAAGGATAATTTCTGCCTTTTTGCCCCAAAATAAGGGGAATTTCAGCCTTTTTTCCTTAAAATAAGAAAAATTTCTGCAATATTGTACAATAATAAAAGAAATTTCTGCCTTTTGTTCCAAAATGAGAGAAATTTCTGCCTTTTTGCCCTGAAATAAGTGAAATTTCTGCAATTTTGCCCCATAATAAAGCAAATTTCTGAAATTTTGCTGCAAAATAAGAGGAATTTCTGTTTTTTTCCCCCAAATAAAGCAAATTTCTGCAATTTTGGCCCAAAATAAGGGGAGTTTCTGTTTTTTGTGCCCAAATAAGGGAAATTTCTGCAATTTTGCCCTAAAATAAGGGAAATTTCTGCAATTTTCCCCCTAAGAAAGGAAATTTCTGCAATTTTGCCCCAATAAGGAGAATTTCTGCATTTTTTCCCCAAAATTAGGGGAATTTCTGCAATTTTGCTTCAAAATACAAGGAATTTCTGCTTCTTTGCCCGTAAATAAAGGGAATGTATACCTTTTTGCCATAAAAAAGAGAAATTTCTTCAGTTTGCCGCAAAATAAAGGGAATTTCTGCAATTTTCTCCAATGTTTGGGGAATTTCTGCATTTTACCTCTAAATAATGGGAAATTCTGCATTTTACCTCAAAATAAGATAAATTACTGCCTTTTAACCCAAAATATGGGGAATTTCTGCTTTTTTGTTCCAAAATAAAGAAAATTTCTTCAATTTTGTACCATAATAAAAGAAATTTCTCCTTTTTGCCCCAAAATATGGGGAATTTCTGACTTTTTACCCTGAATTAAATGAAATTTCTGCAATTTTGTCCGAAAATAAGGGAAATTTGTGCCTTTTTTGCCCGAAAATAAGGGGAATTTCTGCCTTTTGCACCAAAATATGGGGAATTTCAGCATTTTACCTCAAAATAAGGGGAATTTCTGCGTTTTTGCCCTAAAATATGTGAAATTTCTGCAATTTTACCCTATAATAAAGCAAATTTCTGCAATTTTGCTGCAAAATAAGGAGAATTTCTGATTTTTCCCCCCAATAAAGCAACTTTCTGCAATTTTGCCTCAAAATAAAGGGAATTTCTGTTTTTTGCCCCCAAATAAGGGAAATTTCTGCAATTTTGCCCTAAAATAAGGGGAATTTCTGCCATTTGCCCCAAAATAAGGGGAAATTTTGCCTTTTGGCCACAAAATAAAGAAAATTACTGCATGTTTTACCCCAAAATTAGGTGAATTTCTGCAATTTTCCTCCAAAATACGAGGATATTCTGCCTTTTTGGCCGAAAATAAGGGGAATTTCTGCCATTTTGCCAAGAAATAAGTGAAATTTCTGCAGTTTTACCCCAAAATAAGGGGAATTTCTGCCTTTTTGCCCCAAAATTAGGGGAATTTCTGCAATTTTGCTCCAAAATACAGAGAATTTCTGCCTTTTTGCCCGAAAATAAAGGCATTGTATAACTTTTTGCAATAAAAAAGGGAAATTTCTTCACTTTTGCCCCAAAATAAGGCGATTTTCCGCCTTTTTGCCTCAAAATAAGTGCAATTTCTGCCTTTTCCCCAAAAATAAACGGAATTTCTGTCTTTTTGCCCCAAAATAAGGGAAATTTCTAACTTTTTGCCCTGAAAAAAGTGAAATTTCTAAAATTTTTCCCCAAACTAAGAGAAATGTCTGCTTTTTGCCCCAAAATAAGGAGAATTTCTGCTTTTTTGCCCCAAAATAAGGGGAATTTCAGCCTTTTTTCCTCAAAATAAGGGGAATTTCTGCCTTTTACCCAAAAATATAGGAAATTTCTGCCTTTTTGCCCCAAAATAAGAAAAATTTCTGCAATTTTTTACCAAAATAAAAAAAAATTTCTTCTTTTTTGTTCCAAAATAAGAGAAATTTCTGCCTTTTTTCCCTGAAATAAGTAAAATTTCTGCAATTTTGCCCCAAAATAAGGGAAATTTTTGCAATTTTGCCCCAAAGTAAAGGAAATTTCTGAAATTTTGCCCCAAATAAGGGGAATTTCTGACATTTTGCACCCGAAAAAAAAAGATTTTCTGTATTTTGTCCCAAAATAAAAAGAATTTCTGCTTTTTTGCCCAGAAATTATGAGAATTTCTGCAATTTTTCTTCAAAATACGGAAAATTTCTGCCTTTTAGCCCCAAAATAAAGGGAATTTCTGCATTTTTCCCAAATATTAGGGGAATTTCTGCATTTTACCTCTAAATAAAAGAAATTTCTGCATGTTACCTCAAAATAAGAAGAATTTCTGACTTTTGCCCCAAAATATGGGGAATTTCTGCCTTTTTGTTCCAAAACAAAGAAAATTTCTTCAACTTTGTACCATAATAAAAGAAATTTCTTCTTTTTTCCCCAAAGTAAGGGAAATTTCTGTCTTTTTGCCCTGAAATATGTGAAATTTCTGCAATTTTACCCCAAAATAAGGTAAATTTCTGCCTTTTTGCCCCAAAATAATGGGAATTTCTGCCTTTTTGCCCCAAAATAAGTAAAATTTTTGTTTTTTCTTCTGAAATAAGTGTAATTTCTGCACTTTTGCTCTAAAATAAGGGAAATTTCTGCAATTTTTCCCCATAATAAAGCAAATTTCTGCAATTTTGCCACAAAATAAGAGGAATTTCTGTTTTTTGCCCCCAAATAAAGCAAATTTCTGCAATTTTGCTCCAAAATAAGGGGAATTTCTGCTATTTTGCCTTTAAATAAGGGGAATTTCTGCCATTTGCCCCAAAATAAGGGGAATTTCTGCCTTTTTGCCACAAAATAAAGAAAATTACTGCATGTTTTACCCCAAAATTAGGTGAATTTCTGCAATTTTGCTCCAAAATACGAGGATTTTCTGCCTTTTTCGCCGAAAATATGGGGAATTTCTGCCATTTTGCCGCGAAATAAGTGAAATTTCTGCAGTTTTACCCCAAAATAAGGGGAATTTCTGCCTTTTTGCCTGAAAATTAGAGGAATTTTTGCAATTTTGCTCCAAAATACGGGGAATTTCTGCCTTTTTGCCCGAAAATAAAGGCAATGTATACCTTTTTGCTATAAAAAAGGGAAATTTCTTCACTTTTGCCCCAAAATAAGGCGATTTTCCGCCTTTTTGACTCAAAATAAGTGCAATTTCTGCCTTTTCCCCAAAAATAAACGGAATTTCTGTCTTTTTGCCCCAAAATAAGGGAAATTTCTGACTTTTTGCCCTGAAATAAGTGAAATTTCTAAAATTTTTCCCCAAAATAATGGAAATGTCTGCTTTTTGCCCCAAAATAAGGGGAATTTCTGCCTTTTGCCCAAAAATATGGGAAATTTCTGCCTTTTGGCCCCAAAATAAGAAAAATTTGTCCAATTTTGTACCAAAATAAAAGAAATTTCTGCCTTTTTGTTCCAAAATAAGAGATATTTCTGCCTTTTTTCCCTGAAATAAGTGAAATTTCTGCAATTTTGCCCCAAAATAAGGGAAATTTCTGCAATTTTGCCCCAAAGTAGAGGAAATTTCTGCAATTTTGCCCCAAATAAGGGGAATTTTGACTTTTTGCACCCGAAAAAAAGAGATTTTCTGACTTTTTGCCCAAAAATAAGGAAAATTTCAGCCTTTTTGCCCGAAAATTTTGAGAATTACTTCAATTTTTCTTCAAAATACAGAAAATTTCTGCCTTTTAGCCCCAAAATAAAGGGGATTTCTGCATTTTTCCCCAATATTAGGGGAATTTCTGCATTTTACCTCTTAATAAGGGGAATTTCTGCATTTTACCTCAAAATAAGAAGAATTTCTGCATTTTACCCTAAAATATGGTGAATTTCTGCCTTTTTGTTCAAAAATAAAGAAAATTTCTTCAATTTTGTACCATAATAAAAGAAATTTCTCCTTTTGGCCCCAAAATAAGGGGAATTTCTGACTTTTTACCCTGAAATAAATGAAATTTCTGCAATTTTGCCCAAAAATAAGAGAAATTTGTGCCTTTTTTGTTCCAAAATAAGGGGAATTTCTGCCTTTTGCCCCAAAATATGGTGAATTTCAGCATTTTAACCTCAAAATAAGGGGAATTTCTGCCTTTTTGCCCTGAAATATGTGAAATTTCTTCAATTTTACCCCAAAATAAGGTGAATTTCTGCCTTTTTGCTCCAAAATAATGGGAATTTCTGCCTTTTTGCCCCAAAATAAGAAAAATTTTTGTTTTTTCTTCTGAAATAAGTGAAATTTCTGCAATTTTGCCCTCAAATAAGGGAAATTTCTGCAATTTTTCCCCATAATAAAGCAAATTTCTGCAATTTTGCTGCAAAATAAGAGGAATTTCTGTTTTTTTCCCCCAAATAAAGCAAATTTCTGCAATTTTGGCCCAAAATAAGGGGAATTTCTGTTTTTTGTCCCCAAATAAGGGAAATTTCTGCAATTTTGCCCTAAAATAATAGAAATTTCTGCAATTTTGCCCCAAAGAAAGGAAATTTCTGCAATTTTGCCCCAAATAAGGAGAATTTCTGCATTTTTGCCCCAAAATTAGGGGAATTTCTGCAATTTTGCTTCAAAATACAAGGAATTTCTGCTTTTTTGCCCGTAAATAAAGGGAATGTATACCTTTTTGCCATAAAAAAGAGAAATTTCTTTAGTTTGCCGCAAAATAAAGGGAATTTCTGCATTTTTCTTTAATGTTTGGGGAATTTCTGCATTTTACCTCTATATAAGGGGAAATTCTGCATTTTACCTCAAAATAAGAAGAATTAATGCCTTTTAACCCAAAATATGGGCAATTTCTTCTTTTTGGTTCCAAAATAAAGAAAATTTCTTCAATTTTGTACCATAATAAAAGAAATTTCTCCTTTTTGCCCCAAAATAAGGGGAATTTCTGACTTTTTACCCTGAATTAAATGAAATTTCTGCAATTTTGCCCGAAAATAAGGGAAATTTGTGCCTTTTTTGCCCCAAAATAAGGGGAATTTCTGCCTTTTGCCCCAAAATATGGGGAATTTCAGCATTTTACCTCAAAATAAGGGGAATTTCTGCGTTTTTGCCCTAAAATATGTGAAATTTCTGCAATTTTACCCCATAATAAAGCAAATTTCTGCAATTTTGCTGCAAAATAAAGGAGAATTTCTGTTTTTTGCCCCCAAATAAAGCAACTTTCTGCAATTTTGCCTCAAAATAAGGGGAATTTCTGTTTTTTGCCCCCAAATAAGGGAAATTTCTGCAATTTTGCCCTTAAATAAGGGGAATTTCTGCCATTTGCCCCAAAATAAGGGGAATTTCTGGCTTTTTGCTACAAAATAAAGAAAATTATTGCATGTTTTACCCCAAAATTAGGTGAATTTCTGCAATTTTGCTCCAAAATACGAGGATTTTCTGCCTTTTTGGCCGAAAATAAGGGGAATTTCTGCCATTTTACCGCGAAATAAGTGAAATTTCTGCAGTTTTACCCCAAAATAAGGGGAATTTCTGCCTTTTTGCCCCAAAATTAGGGGAATTTCTGCAATTTTGCTCCAAAATACAGGGAATTTCTGCCTTTTTGCCCGAAAATAAAGGGAATGTATAACTTTTTGCTATAAAAAAGGGAAATTTCTTCACTTTTGCCCCAAAATAAGGCGATTTCCGCCTTTTTGCCTCAAAATAAGTGCAATTTCTGCCTTTTCCCCAAAAATAAATGGAATTTCTGTCTTTTTGCCCCAAAATAAGGAAAATTTCTAACTTTTTGCCCTGAAAAAAGTGAAATTTCTAAAATTTTTCCCAAAACTAAGAGAAATGTCTGCTTTTTGCCCCAAAATAAGGAGAATTTCTGCTTTTTTGCCCCAAAATAAGGGGAATTTCAGCCTTTTTTCCTCAAAATAAGGGGAATGTCTGCCTTTTACCCAAAAATATAGGAAATTTCTGCCTTTTTGCCCCAAAATAAGAAAAATTTCTGCAATTTTTTAGAAAAATAAAAAAAATTTCTTCCTTTTTGTTCCAAAATAAGAGAAATTTCTGCATTTTTTCCCTGAAATAAGTCAAATTTCTGCAATTTTGCCCCAAAATAAGGGAAATTTCTGCAATTTTGCCCCAAAGTAAAGGAAATTTCTGCAATTTTGCCCCAAATAAGGGGAATTTCTGACATTTTGCACCCGAAAAAAAAAGATTTTCTGTATTTTGTCCCAAAATAAAAAGAATTTCAGATTTTTTGCCCGGAAATTATGAGAATTTCTGCAATTTTTCTTCAAAATACGGAAAATTTCTGCCTTTTAGCCCCAAAATAAAGGGAATTTCTGCATTTTTCCCAAATATTAGGGGAATTTCTGCATTTTACCTCTAAATAAAAGAAATTTCTGCATGTTACCTCAAAATAAGAAGAATTTCTGACTTTTTGTTCCAAAATAAAGAAAATTTCTTCAACTTTGTACCATAATAAAAGAAATTTCTCCTTTTTGCCCCAAAATAAGGGAAATTTCTGTCTTTTTGCCCTGAAATATGTGAAATTTCTGCAATTTTACCCCAAAATAAGGTAAATTTCTGCCTTTTTGCCCCAAAATAATGGGAATTTCTGCCTGTTTGCCCCAAAATAAGAAAAAATTTTGTTTTTTTCCTGAAACAAGTGAAATTTCTGCAATTTTGCCCTAAAATAAGGGAAATTTCTGCAATTTTACCCCATAATAAAGCAAATTTCTGCAATTTTGCTGCAAAATAAGGGGAATTTCTGTTTTTTGCCCCCAAATAAAGCAAATTTCAGCAATTTTGCCCCAAAATAAGGGAAATTTCTGTTTTTTGCCCCCAAATAAGGGAAATTTCTGCAATTTTGCCCTTAAATAAGGGGAATTTCTGCCATTTGCCCAAAAATAAGGGGAATTTCTGCCTTTTTGCTACAAAATAAAGAAAATTACTGCATGTTTTACCCCAAAATTAGGTGAATTTCTGCAATTTTGCTCCAAAATACGATGATTTTCTGCCTTTTTCGCCAAAAATAAGGGGGATTTCTGCGATTTGGCCGCGAAATAAGTGAAATTTCTGCAGTTTTACCCCAAAATAATGGGAATTTCTGCCTTTTTGCCCCAAAATTCGGCGAATTTCTGCAATTTTGCTCCAAAATACGAGGAATTTCTGCCTTTTTTCCCAAAAATAAAGGCAATGTATACCTTTTTGCTATAAAAAAGGGAAATTTCTTCACTTTTGCCCCAGAAAAAGGCGATTTTCTGCCTTTTTGACTCAAAATAAGTGCAATTTCTGCCTTTTCCCCAAAAATAAACGGAATTTCTGTCTTTTTGCCCCAAAATAAGGGGAATTTCTGACTTTTTGCCCTGAAATAAGTGAAATTTCTAAAATTTTTCCTCAAAATAAGGGAAATGTCTGCTTTTTGCTCCAAAATAAGGGGAATTTCTGCCTTTTTGCCACAAAATAAGGGGAATTTCAGCCTTTTTTCCTTAAAATAAGAAAAATTTCTGCAATATTGTACAAAAATAAAAGAAATTTCTGCCTTTTGTTCCAAAATAAGAGAAATTTTGCCTTTTTGCCCTGAAATAAGTGAAATTTCTGCAATTTTGCCCCATAATAAAGCAAATTTCTGCAATTTTGCTGCAAAATAAGAGGAATTTCTGTTTTTTTCCCCCAAATAAAGCAAATTTCTGCAATTTTGGCCCAAAATAAGGGGAATTTCTGTTTTTTTTCCCCAAATAAGGGAAATGTCTGCAATTTTGCCTCAAAGAAAGGAAATTTCTGCAATTTTGCCCCAAATAAGGAGAATTTCTGCATTTTTGCCCCAAAATTAGGAGAATTTCTGCAATTTTGCTTCAAAATACAAGGAATTTCTGCTTTTTTGCCCGTAAATAAAGGGAATGTATACCTTTTTGCCATAAAAAAGAGAAATTTCTTCAGTTTGCCGCAAAATAAAGGGAATTTCTGCATTTTTCTCCAATGTTTGGGGAATTTCTGCATTTTACCTCTAAATAATGGGAAATTCTGCATTTTACCTCAAAATAAGAAGAATTACTGCCTTTTAACGCAAAATATGGATAATTTCTGCTTTTTTGTTCCAAAATAAAGAAAATTTCTTCAATTTTGTACCATAATAAAAGAAATTTCTCCTTTTTGCCCCAAAATAAGGGGAATTTCTGACTTTTTACCCTGAATTAAATGAAATTTCTGCAATTTTGCCCGAAAATAAGGGAAATTTGTGCCTTTTTTGCCCGAAAATAAGGGGAATTTCTGCCTTTTGCCCCAAAATATGGGGAATTTCAGCATTTTACCTCAAAATAAGGGGAATTTCTGCGTTTTTGCCCTAAAATATGAGAAATTTCTGCAATTTTACCCCATAATAAAGCAAATTTCTGCAATTTTGCTGCAAAATTAAGGGGAATTTCTGTTTTTTGCCCCCAAATAAAGCAACTTTCTGCAATTTTGCCTCAAAATAAGGGGAATTTCTTTTTTTTGTCCCAAATAAGGGAAATTTCTGCAATTTTGCCCTAAAATAAGGGGAATTTCTGCCATTTGCCCCAAAATAAGGGGAAATTCTGCCTTTTGGCCACAAAATAAAGAAAATTACTGCATGTTTTACCCCAAAATTAGGTGAATTTCTGCAATTTTGCTCCAAAATACGAGGATTTTCTGCCTTTTTCGCCGAAAATAAGGGGAATTTCTGCCATTTTACCGCGAAATAAGTGAAATTTCTGCAGTTTTACCACAAAATAAGGGGAATTTCTGACTTTTTGCCCCAAAATTAGGGGAATTTCTGCAATTTTGCTCCAAAATACAGGGAATTTCTGCCTTTTTGCCCGAAAATAAAGGCAATGTATAACTTTTTGCTATGAAAAAGGGAAATTTCTTCACTTTTGCCCCAAAATAAGGCGATTTTCCGCCTTTTTGCCTCAAAATAAGTGCAATTTCTGCCTTTTCCCCAAAAATAAAAGGAATTTCTGTCTTTTTGCCCCAAAATAAGGGAAATTTCTGACTTTTTGCCCTGAAATAAGTGAAATTTCTAAAATTTTTCTCCAAAATAAGAAAAATGTCTGCTTTTTGCCCCAAAATAAGGAGAATTTCTGCTTTTTTGCCCCAAAATAAGGGGAATTTCAGCCTTTTTTCCTCAAATAAGGGGAATTTCTGCCTTTTACCCAAAAATATAGGAAATTTCTGCCTTTTTGCCCCAAAATAAGAAAAATTTCTGCAATTTTTTACCAAAATAAAAAAAATTTCTGCCTTTTTGTTCCAAAATAAAAGAAATTTCTGCCTTTTTTCCCTGAAATAAGTAAAATTTCTGCAATTTTGCCCCAAAATAAGGGAAATTTCTGCAATTTTGCCCCAAAGTAAAGGAAATTTCTGCAATTTTGCCCCAAATAAGGGGAATTTCTTACTTTTTGCACCCGAAAAAACAAGATTTTCTGTATTTTGTCCCAAAATAAAAAGAATTTCAGCTTTTTTGCCCGGAAATTATGAGAATTTCTGCAATTTTTCTTCAAAATACAGAAAATTTCTGCCTTTTAGCCCCAAAATAAAGGGAATTTCTGCATTTTTCCCAAATATTAGGGGAATTTCTGCATTTTACCTCTAAATAAAAGAAATTTCTGCATGTTACCTCAAAATAAGAAGAATTTCTGACTTTTTGTTCCAAAATAAAGAAAATTTCTTCAACTTTGTACCATAATAAAAGAAATTTCTCCTTTTTGCCCCAAAATAAGGGAAATTTCTGTCTTTTTGCCCTGAAATATGTGAAATTTCTGCAATTTTACCCCAAAATAAGGTAAATTTCTGCCTTTTTGCCCCAAAATAATGGGAATTTCTGCCTTTTTGCCCCAAAATAAGAAAAAATTTTGTTTATTTCCTGAAACAAGTGAAATTTCTGCAATTTTGCCCTAAAATAAGGGAAATTTCTGCAATTTTACCCCATAATAAAGCAAATTTCTGCAATTTTGCCCTAAAATAAGGGAAATTTCTGCAATTTTGCCCCAAAAAAAAGGAAATTTCTGCACTTTTGCCTCAAAATAAGGGGAATTTCTGTTTTTTGCCCCCCAAATAAGGGAAATTTCTGCAATTTTGCCCTTAAATAAGGGGAATTTCTGCCATTTGCCCCAAAATAAGGGGAATTTCTGCCTTTTTGCTACAAAATAAAGAAAATTACTGCATGTTTTACCCCAAAATTAGGTGAATTTCTGCAATTTTGCTCCAAAATACGATGATTTTCTGCCTTTTTCGCCAAAAATAAGGGGAATTTCTGCGATTTGGCCGTGAAATAAGTGAAATTTCTGCAGTTTTACCCCCAAATAATGTGAATTTCTGCCTTTTTGCCCCAAAATTCGGCGAATTTCTGCAATTTTGCTCCAAAATACGAGGAATTTCTGCCTTTTTGCCCGAAAATAAAGGCAATGTATACCTTTTTGCTATAAAAAAGGGAAATTTCTTCACTTTTGCCCCAAAATAAGGGGATCTTTCACCTTTTTGACTAAAAATAAGTGCAATTTCTGCCTTTTCCCCAAAAATAAACGGAATTTCTGTCTTTTTGCCCCAAAATAAGGGGAATTTCTGACTTTTTGCCCTGAAATAAGTGAAATTTCTAAAATCATTCCTCAAAATAAGGGAAATGTCTGCTTTTTGCTCCAAAATAAGGGGAATTTCTGCCTTTTTGCCCCAAAATAAGGGGAATTTCAGCCTTTTTTCCTTAAAATATGAAAAATTTCCGAAATATTGTACAAAAATAAAGAAATTTCTGCCTTTTGTTCCAAAATAAGAGAAATTTCTGCCTTTTTGCCCTGAAATAAGTGAAATTTCTGCAATTTTGCCCCAAAATAAGGGAAATTTCTGCAATTTTGCCCCAAAGTAGAGGACATTTCTGCAATTTTGCCCAAAATAATGGGAATTTCTGACTTTTTGCACCTGAAAAAAGGAGATTTTCTGTCTTTTTGACCAAAAATAAGGAGAATTTCAGACTTTTTCCCCAAAAATTATGAGAATTTCTGCAATTTTTCTTCAAAATACAGAAAATTTCTGCATTTTAGCCCCAAAATAAAGGGAATTTCTGCTTTTGTCCCCAATATTAGGGGAATTTCTGCATTTTACCTCTAAATAAAAGGAATTTCTGCATGTTACCTCAAATTAGAAGAATTTCTGCCTTTTACCCCAAAATATGGGTTATTTCTGCCTTTTTGTTCCAAAATAAAGAAAATTTCTTCAATTTTGTACCATAATAAAATAAATTTCTCATTTTTGCCCCAAAATAATGGGAATTTCTGACTTTATACCCTGAAATAAATGAAATTTCTGCAATTTTGCCCGAAAATAAGGAAAATTTGTGGGTTTTTTTGCCCCAAAATAGGGGGAATTTCTGCCTTTTGCCCCAAAATATGGGGAATTACAGCATTTTACCTCAAAAGAAGGGGAATTTCTGCCTTTTTGCCCTAAAATATGTGAAATTTCTGCAATTTTACCCCAAAATAAAGTGAATTTCTGCCTTTTGCCCCAAAATAATGGGAATTTCTGCCTTTTTGCCCCAAAATAAGAAAAATTTTTGTTTTTGCTTCTGAAATAAGTGAAATTTCTGCAATTTTGCCCTAAAATTAGGCAAATTTCTGCAATTTTTTTCCCATAATAAAGCAAATTTCTGCAATTATGCTGCAAAATAAGGGGAATTTCTGTTTTTTGCCCCCAAATAAAGCAAATTTCTGCAATTTTGCCCCAAAATAAGGAGAATTTCTGGTTTTTGCCCCCAAATAAGGGAAATTTCTGCAATTTTGCCCTAAAATAAGGGGAATTTCTGCCATTTGCGCCAAAATAAGGGGAATTTCTGCCTTTTTGCAACAAAATAATGAAAATTACTGCATGTTTTACCCCAAAATTAGGTGAATATCTGCAATTTTGCTCCAAAATACGAGGATTTTCTGCCTTTTTCGCCGAAAATAAGGGGAATTTGTGCCATTTTGCCGCGAAATAAGTGAAATTTCTGCAGTTTTACCCCAAAATAAAGGGAATTTCTGCCTTTTTGCCCCAAAATTAGGGGAATTTCTGCAATTTTGCTCCAAAATACAGGGAATTTCTGCCTTTTTTCCCGAAATTAAAGGCAATGTATAACTTTTTGCTATAAAAAAGGGAAATTTCTTCACTTTTGCCTCATAATAAGGCGATTTTCTGCCTTTTTGACTCAAAATAAGTGCAATTTCTGACTTTTCCACAAAAATAAACGGAATTTTTGTCTTTTTGCCCCAAAATAATGGGAATTTCTGACTTTTTGCCCTGAAATAAGTGAAATTTCTAAAATTTTTCCCCAAAATAAGGGAAATGTCTGCTTTTTGCCCCAAAATAAGGAGAATTTCTGCCTTTTGCCCCAAAATAAGGAGAATTTCAGCATTTTTTCCTCAAAATAAGGGGAATTTCTGCCTTTTTCCCCAAAATATGGGAAATTTCTGCCTTTTTGCCCCCAAAAAAAGAATTTTTGCAATTTTGTACCAAAATAAAAGAAATTTCTGCCTTTTTGTTTCAAAATAAGAGAAATTTCTGCCTTTTTTCCCTGAAATAAGTGAAATTTCTGCAATTTTGCCCCAAAATAAGGGAAATTTTTGCAATTTTGCCCCAAAGGAGAGGAAATTTCTGCAATTTTCCCCAAAATAAGGAGAATTTCAGCCTTTTTGCCTGAAAGTTATGAGAATTTCTGTAATTTTTCTTCAAAACACGGAAAATTCCTGCCTTTTAGCCCCAAAATATAGGGAATTTCTGTATTTTTTTCCCCGATATTAGGGGAATTTCTGCATTTTACCTCAAAATAAAAGGAATTTCTGCATGTTACCTCAAAATAAGAAGAATTTCGGCCTTTTACCCCAAAATATGGAGAATTTCTGCCTTTTTGTTCCAAAATAAAGAAAATTTCTTCAATTTTGTACCGTAATAAAAGAAATTTCTCCTTTTTGCCCCAAAATAAGGGGAATTTCTGACTTTTTACCCTGAAATAAATGAAATTTCTGCAATTTTGCACGAAAATAAGGAAAATTTGTTCCTTTTTTGCCCCAAAATAAGGGGAATTTCTGCTTTTTGCCCCAAAATATGGGGAATTTCAGCATTTTACCTCAAAAGAAGGGGAATTTCTGCCTTTTTGCCCTGAAATATGTGAAATTTCTGCAATTTTACCCCAAAATAATGTGAATTTCTGCCTTTTTGCCCCAAAATAATGGGAATTTCTGCCTTTTTGCCCCAAAATAAGAAAAATTTTTGTTTTTTCTTCTGAAATAAGTGAAACTTTTGCAATTTTGCCCTAAAATAAGGGAAATTTCTGCAATTTTTCCCCATAATAAAGCAAATTTCGGAAATTTTTCCGCAAAATAAGAGGAATTTCTGTTTTTTGCCCCCAAATAAACCAAATTTCTGCAATTTTGCCTTAAAATAAGGGGAATTTCTGTTTTTTGCCCACAAATAATGGAAATTTCTGCTATTTTGCTCTAAAATAAGGGGAATTTCTGCCATTTGCCCCAAAATAAGGGGAATTTCTGTCTTTTTGCCACAAAATAAAGAAAATTACTGCATGTTTTACCACAAAATTAGGTGAATTTCTGCAATTTTGCTCCAAAATACGAGGATTTTCTACCTTTTTGGCCGAAAATATGGGAAATTTCTGCAATTTTGCTGCGAAATAAGTAAAATTTTTGCAGTTTTACCCCAAAATAAAGAGAATTTCTGCCTTTTTCCCCCAAAATTAGGGGAATTTCTGCAATTTTGCTCCAAAATACGAGGAATTTCTGCCTTTTTGCCCGAAAATAAAGGCAATGTATACCTTTTTGCTATAAAAAAGGGAAATTTCTTCACTTTTGCCCCAAAATAAGGCGATTTTCCGCTTTTTTGACTCAAAATAAGTACAATTTCTGCCTTTTCCCCAAAAATAAACGAAATTTCTGTCTTTTTGCCCCAAAATAAGGGGAATTTCTGACTTTTTGCCCTGAAATAAGTGAAATTTCTAAAATTTTTCCCCAAAATAAGGGAAATGTCTGCTTTTTGCCCCAAAATAAGGACAATTTATACCTTTTTGCCCCAATATAAGGGGAATTTCTGCCTTTTTGTTCCAAAATAAGAAAAATTTCTCCAATTTTGTACCAAAATAAAAGAAATTCCTGCCTTTTTGTTCCAAAATAAGAGAAATTTCTGCGTTTTTTCCCTGAAATAAGTGAAATTTCTGCAATTTTGCCCCAAATTAAGGGAAATTTCTGCAATTTTGCCCCAAATAAAAGGAATTTCTGAATTTTTGCACCCGAAAAAAGAAGATTTTCTGTCTTTTTGCCCCAAAATAAAGAGAATTTCAGCATTTTTGCCCGAAAATTATGAGAATTTCTGCAATTTTTCTTCAAAATACGGGAAATTTCTACTTTTTAGCTCCAAAATAAAGGGAATTTCTGCATTTTCCCTTAATATTAGGGGAATTTCTGTA